>NC_048298.1:179844259-180132846 GCF_013100865.1 Trachemys scripta elegans | reverse complement strand
CGGCCGCGGCCGCTCTGCTCCTCCCCGATTCTTCGGCTCTGTTTAAGAGCCTAGCGCTACGGGCAGCCCCCATGCCTCCGGACCCTGCGCCGCCGGAGCCCGGGAGGGGAAGTGCCCGGCTGGGGGCGCAGGGTCCGGAGGCAAAGGGGCTGCCCGAAGCCCAAGCGCTACCGGCTTCATGGTTTGCCGGGCAGCCTCCAGACCTTGCGCCCCCGGCTGGGCGCTTCCCCTCCCAGGTTCCAGCTGCGCTGGGCAAGCGCCGGCCAGGGGCGCAGGGTCTGGGGGCTGCCCAGCAAACCGTGAAGCCGGTAGTGCTTGGGCAGCCCTTTCCCCGTGGCTGGGAGTGGGAGGGGGAGGGGGTGGAGTTAGGGCGGGGAAGGAGCGGAGTTGGGGCAGGGCTGGGGGTGGGGAAATGGGCGGGGCCAGGGCCCGTGGAGGGTCCTCTTTTTTTATTTAATAGATATGGTAACCCTAAGTAAACTATACCATCTTCCCAGCCAGCCAAGGAATCCCCTGATGTGATGGACATTTCAGCTGGCATAGCCAGCTCCAATGCCACCCCTTATCCTTGCAGCTCTCTAGCAGGAGGTGGTGTGTCAGGAGAAGTGTGGGGGACCAGTCAGGAAGTGACTGTGTCCCACCTCTCTGCAACTGGTGGACAATAACTCCTTGGAAGCATTACCAACTGGCAAAGCTGAGAACAACTCTCAAGCTACCCTAAACTTTGTCACAGCTGGTCTTGGCAGCAGAAAATGATAACTAGAGCATTAATGCCCTGCTTTGTGCTCAGCAGAGACTGGGAGTAGGAAAGGATCTGGGCCAGACATCTAAAGAAACTGATCTTGTTTAAAAAAAATCACAATACACACTTAGGAAAAAAGTGTTTTTTTTTTAAGAGTATCTTTATTTTAAAATTTTGCAAAGAAGATGCAACAGATATTTATACAAGGAGTATGAGAGACAGGATTCTTTCCTCCCTCCCCTCTTTGCAAGTAAAAACATGGAATGAGTGTTCCTAGCCAGAAGCACCTCTATTGTTTAACTACTTAGGGAACTAATGATCCATTTCAAGTCATCTTGCGCACTTCAAGCCAATAGAAATTTTCCAATCTCCTTCAACCACCTGAAAAAGAAATAATTTCGTTTACTGATTCTTTTTCTAAATTTTCAAGAACAGTCTATCAGTGACTACTTGGAGGACAACAATGGTAGCAAAAGGATTCATGTTGAAAACCTATAACTTTGTGAAGCGAGAAATAATACAGTCATATAGCTAACACTGATCTGTATCTATTGTGTAGGTTTACTTGCAACAGCTGGTGACATAGCTATCTACCTCTCAGATCTTTGGTAACCCTCCTAATAGGTTAGCTGAATTAGTTACTATGGGCTTGGTCCAAAACACATTGAAGTCAGTGAAAAGACCCCAATAACTATGGATCAGGCTTTATCAATTGCTATAAATAGATACATTAATAAGAGGTAGCATTTTCAAAAGTGTCTAAGCGAGTTAGAAGGCCAATTCCCATTGACTTTCACCTTTCAAAATGGAACTTGGAAGGCTAGGGTAATTTAGGCACTTTTGAAAATTTTACATGAGCACTTTAGAAAACTAATATCTATACTGATGATATTTAAAAAATCTTGTTTAGAAAACAGCACAGGTTAGTCTCATATACAGAGCTACAAATGCAAGAGAATGTATGCTTCTAAATAAACACTAGCTAGAGTGTTTTTGAACCAGGAATCCAGTAAATAATGGATTTATTTAGGCTGAAAGAGACTTTTGAATATTTAGTGTTTTTATGTAAAACAATTTCGGCTCTATACACTTATCTAACAGAATGTGTGCACCAGTTGCTTTTGTTCTCCTTTTTTTTAAAGGGTAACGTTTTTTGCATTTCTTTTTCAGTTCTATTTTTCCAAGTAAAACAATCCACCTTCAAAAACGCCAAGCTGACACTGACAGGCTGAACACTTTAAATTTACATGAAAAAGATGTTGCCTTTGGCGAAAATATACAGATTTCTCATGTAATTTGGTCAAAACTGAGTAAAAAAAAACTAGGTCATACCATGGTTATTACCTTCTGATAAATGCATAGCAATACTCAGCAGCAGAAATTAGGTTTTAATGAAAAAGATATAATTCCAGAACAAGTTTTAGGTCTTTGCATGTTTGAACTGTATTATGGTGATAAATCTTCCCTTATCTTGACAAATATGCAGAACATTTAAAAAAATGAAATCTGCAGTTCACAAAAATAATTGATGTTTGAAGTTGTCACTGAAGAGGTTACTGACCTCCTGTAAGTCTTGCCTTGCTTAGCAACGTTCCTTAGCAACGCCAGTCTATTATACAGCACACAATATCAGAACATAGAGAATTGCCAACAGCCAATTACTAATCATTTTGCACTAAGTGGTAGTTGTAGGACACTGTTCTGTCCTTTGAGTTAAGTCACCCCGCTCCCCCACAGTTGTCTGCCTTGACATGCCTAATTCATTTTTTTAAATGTTTCTTCTGATTGCTTTTGTTGAGTTTTCATGTTAAACCACATTGTGCAAAGACATTCCACCTAAATTCTCAAAGGATTTCATGCACCTAACCTGTGTGGTCAGAATTGAATTGATATTCCTCTCCTCTGAATCTCCAGAGATAGGCAATAGGACTACTATACAGCCCCACTCTATATCCTCTGCAGCCATTACTTCAACCTATGGGCTTAAGTAATGGTGGCTATCTTTCTGCATCTCCCTTCTAGGGTTCCCACCCATTGGATCCATTTAAGTACAGATCCAGAAGTCCATCGTCCAGTCTGCTTCTGATGCTTCTCTTTGCATTGGCCTATCTGGAGCCAGATAGGAGCTCCGCTCCCCATTGCAAAGAGGGCGCTCTAGCAGTAGGAGAATTTCACCCACATTCTTCATTCCTGCTTTATTTTGCATTCATGCTCTCTTCTTCATCCATTTGCCAGTGGCAAAATAGCTTTTAGCACTGCCCTCTTTATGGGGATGATCCTGCAAATACTTATACCTGTGTGTAACTTTATTACCTTGAATGGTCCTGTGATGGATTTGAAGCTGCTATATAATCATGTATGAGTATTTTGTGTTCTGTTTGTCTGACTTCTGTAAAGTGTGGGGGGCGGGGGACAGGGGAGGCAAGGAGTTAATTCCAGCAGGGTTTGGCTTCATGTACACAAGAAAACCAGTCAATGACTCCAGATATAACACTTACTCGCAAACACTCCAAGGGACAAGAGGTAATGCCTTAGTTATTCACTTTAATGCTTTGGTTTGTCCCTCTCCCCTCCCTCCCCATGAGAGCTGATTTAACCTGGTTTTGGGTGGCCCATCCAAGTGTGTGGGATAAGAGAAAAAAAGTCTTTTAGTTGGATAAAAAAAAACAGGCACTCACTGACAGGGGCAGAGAGACAGCTGGGGAGCAGTCTGACACCAGCGTCCAGGAGCCTGGGGTACGATAGGCCTGCCTAAGCCTTTAGGTAAGAAAGACATGCATACAGATGGTTTATTGTTTTAAAAACCTCTTCTGCTCTGTTCCTACTGTTGAGATTAAACAATACTTTGTTTTCAGAAGGCTATTTTGGGTCTCTCTATTCACCATTGCCATGACTCCCAAAGGAACGATGTGCAGGTATGAATAGTTGTTCCACAGGCTACTGTAGCCCAGGACTCAATCTAAGAGTGGGGAGTGGAAAAGTCTCCTCATTTTGGAGGGAACATGCATTCAGAGTCTGGAGAAGAGGTCAAAGGTGCAGTTAGCCCTGTAATTGTGAGAAGTCCCTGTGAACTCAATGAACTATCCACATACGTAAGTAGATTGGTGCAGGATCAGGCATTATGCTTTGCCCTCTTTATTGTACAATCTAATAGGATTTCTTCTATGGTCTATAGCAGGGGTCGGCAACATTTGGCACGCGGCTCGCCAGGGTAAGCACCCTGGCGGGCCGGGCCAGTTTTATTTACCTGCTGACGCGGCAGGTTCAGCCGATCGCGGCCCCCACTGGGCTGCAGTTCGCCGTCCCGGGCCAATGGGGGCGGCAAGAAGCCGCGGCCAGCACATCGCTCGCCTGTGTCGCTTCCCGCCACCCCCATTGGCCCGGGATGGCGAACCGCGGCCAGTGGGGGCTGCGATCGGCCGAACCTGCTGTGTCAGCAGGTAAATAAAACTGGCCCGGCCCGCCAGAGTGCTTACCCTGGCGAGCAGCGTGCCAAACGTTGCCGACCCCTAGTCTATAGGGTGACCAGATGTACCATTTTTATAGGGACAGTCCCGATATTTGGGGCATTTTCTTATATAGGCTCCTATTACTCCCCCCGCCCATCCTGATTTTTCACACTTGCTGTCTGGTCACCCTAATGGTCTAGCTCTTCTTTCCTGAAGATTACTGACCCATTTTCTCTAACCATTTTGAAAACCCAGATACATATATTACCCTGGCTTTTCTGGGTACTGTAATTTCTCTATTTCCATTATAATATGCTTTTTCAGAACTGAATACAATGACCTTAATTATTTAAAAGGATCAAGATTGGTTTATCTTGTGTTTGCTATGAAAAACAAAAAACATGTTACTCTTTTATCTATTTTCAAATTGTAAATGCTAACTCTAATGCTGTTTTCCTTTCCCTCCCTGTAGTTAGCTAAAATGGATACCTTGATCATACGTAATTAGTCTACAGTGCATCTGTTACTTATCATTTTAACAAACCTATTTAAATTTTGAAAAAAAAAACCCATGAATTTGACTGAGTAATCTAATATGGCTTCAGAAAATGCTCATTAATTTCCATCACTACATTTGGTAGTCAGGAGGAACATATTGCACCATATCTTTCTTTAAATGCAATCTAGTTTTGTTACACTAGGAGCCAGGAAAGATGTACGGTACAATAAAGTTGATATTATGATGAGATCAATTCATTGTTGCCTTATGGCTCAGGTATTAAACAATAGTACAAATAACAGCTATTACCTGAGAAACAAATGGAAATCCTATTCTGTCAAATAAAGAAATTCTCATCCCATCTGTTTTTGAGGTCCTGTTGCAGTTAAGTGCTTAATTTGAAGCCCATTGAAGGGTCTCCAGGCAAGAAGATATAAAATGCATGGAAATATTAACCATAGTTGGCCAAACACATAAAGGGAAGAGAAAAACCTAAGCAGCAGCATTCATCCTCTAATGAAAACCAAACAGTCTCTCTGCATGAATAACTACTCAGAATTCGAAGGACATGTGGTTAGACGGAGAATAAGTCTGAGCTTGGGAGGCCTTTCTATTCATAGAACTTACTGCACATTTTGTGGTGGACGTTACTATTGACCTTTTTACATTAATTTCCATGATACCTGCTCTGAGCCCTCTAGCCTGCTTGGACAAGGCCTAAGCATAGGGAGGGATGGATATAAGAGCATAGGCTTTAAGGAATCTGGATCAGACAGAGTATGAACTTTGCAGTTCAGGGCCATCTCTAGTGAACTTAAGAGTCATCACACCATAGATGGCTCTGTGGATCTTAATATGGTAGAGGTCTGGTCCCCTACAACTCAGGATCTGGATCCACAGATACATGAATATGAGTTTGATTTGCCATTGGTTGAAGACATACATCATGCAGTCTGATGGGAGTTTCCCTTTATCGCTGTAGGCCAATCAGAGTCAACATGTGGAGAGGGAAATCAGCAGGCCACTTTGATTCCCGTTTTATTCCCACTAGCTATATGTGGGAGCTATTACCCTTTCAGAGTCACCTACAATGGAGGCACCAGGGAGAATGAGACCAGAAGGCAAATGAGTCCAATTGTAATGTGTGTACACTGCCCCCACAACTGCAGATTATCTCAGGCTTAGTATTCAGGGATCTGGGCATTTATATCCCACAAACTGAAGTGCAGGGTGTCACAGCAATAGAAATGATTCTCCAGGGAGAAAAAACTAGCTCACCACCTGGAGCTAGGATAGGAGGCACCCATTTTCTCTTACCCTATAGAGCTATCAAGGAAGGATCGGCAAGTTTTGAGTTCCATTTAATTAATTGCTACATATAAATGTTGGTTAATAAACATGTACTTATTGATGAGGATAAACATAATTATTGAATAGCTGCCTTACTCCTTGAGCACCATCCATTTGGTGCACTGAGAATGATGGGAGACAGCTTGTGGAAAAAGTAACATGTGATCATGTAATTAGACTCTATCATAATGAGGGGGCAGAATAGAACCTTAATTATGGCATTTCCTAACTTCTTAGAGCTTGATTCTGCAACCTGAATATTATTTTGATAAGGGGAAGAAGTTGTATGTAATGTTATGCCAGGGGTTTACCTGCCATGTCGGCAGGTTCGGCCGATCGCGGCTCCCACTGGCCGCGGTTCACTGTCCCAGGCCAATGGGGGCTGCGGGAAGTGGCGCGAGCCGAGGGATGTGCTGGCTGCGGCTTCCTGCTGCCCCCATTGGTCTGGGACGGCAAACCGCGGCCAGTGGGAGCCGCGATCGGCCAAACCTACCAATGCGGCAGGTCAACAAACTGGTCCGGCCTGCCAGGGTGCTTACCCTGGCGAGCCACGTGCCAGAGATTGCCGACCCCTGTGTTAGACAAAAGAAAAAGAGGCAAAACCATGTTCTATTATGTGCTTGTGTACCATTAGTATCTAATATAACTGTTCCTATGTTCATACAGTTCCTTTTGCAGGGAAAAGGAATTTTAGATCTTGGTGTGGGCCAGGGACTATGAATGTTAACTAGGCATATAGGTGCCTTGCTTTTATAATATATGTTTCAGCTAGAACCCACATGGACTGATGGCTGGTTACAGAGATTATACTGTACATTATTTTGACACTTAGCAAATTTTGGACTTCTGGTTTTCTCCATCAGAGTTGTAAATATCTTTATTAAGCTTCAGCTTGTGGCATCAACAAAGAATATTATACTTATCTTAATATTCTAAATCTCTCCACTCAATCCAAACAGCAGAAACAAACTTTATTTTTTTATGGAATGCGATTATGTATTGACATTAAAAATTCTAATGTGGTGTCTCAGTCATTTGCTGAGATAAATAAAATCTGAAAATTGCATTTTGTGGGGGCTCAACTGCTGTCACTTTATAATTAACAACTTGCTATTTCATTAGCAGTTTACAATGCATTTTACTAGTGAATTACTAATGAATAAACATATGAATCTTTTATATTATTTTGTAGATAATGAACACTAGGAAAGACTGCTGATATATTAAAAAGTCCCTAGGGGATTGGTATTGGGATTCTATTCCTATCCATTCCAGACCACAATTGATTGTTACCTTTTAACATATGTTACACAGTGCACAGTGACTTGATTAATCAATTAGGGCCCTGGCAAGTTGAGAACTATGCCTGGAAGCAGTGGGATAGTGAGAATGTTGAAGTGAGAAAAATGAAGATCAAAGCACCTTGCTGAAGACCAAGGGTCTGCCCTAGGAGAACCATCAAGCATAGGGGACAGAGACTCATTACTTTATCTTTGTTTCTTGCAACCTTTACTGTGTAGTATTCAGTTTAGTCAGAAGTGTGTCATTTTAGTCACATTATTCAAGATTTTGTCGTCTTCTTTGCAACAAGACATCTATAGTAATTTAGAGAATTTTAAGGATTTACCATCTTTAATTGTGACAACATGTGGATTATCAGGTCAATCAAACAGGCTGATGCTTGTTTATTTGTCAAAATGGGCCAGATTTTTGGATGTCTAGTTGTGTATAATGGCAGCGGTGTGGCAGCGGGGAGACAGGTGAGTTGTGGCAGAATTCAAGCTCATGTAATATTGTATTAATTGAATATAGATATATTTAGTTCTGTATGATTTCTTTTGGCTTTGTAAACTTGCAAAATATTTTGAGCCAGAGTCACTGGTACATGCCATTGTACTGCTCAGCTCCAAAATGGGCAAAATGGAGTAAATCCGGATTACTGGCTAGTTCAGACAGACTTACACTTGCTTTGCCTCACCGGAGTGGCACAAAATAGTTAGAGTATACTGCTGAATCTGCCCTGTGGCTACTGGCGTTAAACATTTATCATAGAGGCAAGAGACTCTTTTTCTATCTAGGTACCGCTATAACTATGTTATATGAGCACCTTACAAAAATAAATTTTACAACACTCCTGTAAGGCAGCACTTGAGTGGTGCTGGAACACTCTGCAAAACCATTCTGGTGCTCTTTTTAGGAGCTGGAACACTGTTTTGGCACTTCTGCTGGTCCTGGGCCAGGTGGTTCCTTTCCCTTCATGGCTGGAGCGCATCCTTCAAGCTGGGCCTGGGTGGGGGGCACATAGTAAGGGTCTACACAGAGGGAGCCAGGGACACTGCAGCTGTGACTGGGCAGTGGAGCACGGGGTCCAGAGCAGCTGAGAACCAGGGGGCAGAGCCAGGCATTGTGAGGAGCTAGGTAATGAAGCTGCCTGGATAGTGGAGCCTTATGCAGGGAGCAGGATCCGGGTACAGCGGTGGGGAGGCAGGGACAGGACAGCCTTTGCAGGGAGTCATCTCCTGCTCCCCTGAGCCTCTCCCATCTCCCCCACTGCCCTTATCTTCCTCACAGCTCCTTCCCACTAGCCCACAGCTCTCTCCAGGGCCTCTCACTGCCCTATGTTCTGGCACTTTCTTTTTTCTAAGACTCCAGCACTGCTGTGAAGGAGGGAGATATTGTTATGAAGATCTATACCAGGGATCAGCAACCTTTGGCATGCGGCCCATCAGGGAAATCCAAGAGATGTGCGGGCCGAGAGATGTGCTGGTCGTCGCTTCCCGCAGCCCCATTGGCCCGGAACGGCGAACTGCGGCCAGTGGGAGCTGTGACCTGCCGAACCTGCGGCCACTGCAGGTAAACGAACCGTCCCGGCCCGCCAGCGGATTTTCCTGATGGGCTGCGTGCCAAAGGTTGCTGATCCCTGATCTATAGAAAGAGGTGATCAAAAACCAGAATTTCCATCCTATGAGACATTCCAGTATTTCAACATTTGTTTTCATCCCAAATAAGGATGTGAAAAGTCAAAATATCTCAACTTTTTGTGAAATAGAAAGTTTAGAAAAAAATCATTTTGGAAAGGTTTCTCCAACATGTTTTGACATTCCTGAATCAAAATGGTTTGTTTCAATTTGTTAACCTGAAATGAAACACCTTATTTGGACTTGGCATTAATCTGCATCTGAACAATGTGGTGCCTCACTGAAGCTGTAGTTTCAAGCATCTCATGCCCCCAATCTCTGCTCCCCTTTGGACTATATCTCCAGGATGCAGTATGGTCTGTCCCTGTGACTGAGCCACCATGATGGGTCAGCTTGAAACAAAACATTTGATTTTGATTTTGATGAAACATCATTTTCCAAAGGGAAAATATTTTGTTTGATTTTTTTTTTACTAGACCTAGATTCATAATATTAGGAACAGGGTCTTATTATGCTAGGCACTATAAAACTCCTATGAAGACATGGTCCATGGTCCAAAGAGCATACAGTCTAAAGGTTATCTTGGCTAGAAAAAAGTGGTTGATTTTTAGATTGGGTTTAGCTAAGATGTGCTAGCTAAACCTGACTTAAACTCTACCTTTTTCCTTGAGTAGATGTCGAGCAACACTTTTTTTAGCTCAATTTTTGATTCTAGCCTCGTAGAAAACAACCAGTTTAACGTGTTACACTGCAATAAGAAAAAAAAAAAAAAAAAACAGGTTTAGTTCAGGTTTAGCTAGCTCATGTTAGCTAACCCCAACCTAAACTCAATTGTTTTTCCTGGTCATGACAAACTGTAAGGACTCAGTCTTTAAGGTACTGAATACTGTTGTCCATCCAGCAATGTGTTTAACTTTAAACATATCGCTAACCCCCTTGGTTTCAGTAGGATCCAGTTATGTTAAAAAAAGAGACCCTTTAACAGAACTAAGCATGCCCATGCTGGGGTTTTCACCAATTTAACTACATTGGTTTAAAAAACAATTTTAAATTCAACTGTCACAACTTTCTGAAGTAAGCAAGTCTTGAGAATAGTAAACTGGTGAAAGGGATCCTGTTTTAATGTATGGAGGGTAAACTTTGTTTACTGATTGTGATACTAATCTTGCACTGCTGTTTGGATTTTTTTTTTTTTTTTTTTTTTTTTGAGAAAGAGAGAATTGGGCCTATCATAGGTTCAGGGCAACTGTACCTGTCTTCCCCTTCTGTAGTCCCTTTCAGGGCATTCACTTTAGGCTTCTAGCTCCCAGCCATCACCTCTGTTGCACAGAGACCTATGTCTCACTCTCTTCTGACCAGGGATTTTAAGGCTGCACAGCTCCCTGCCTTACATTGTGATATACCCAGCAAGCCAGATGGCCTGCACTTTGCTTTTACTCTGAGAGCTACAAGGTGTATTGCCCTCAGTTATAAGATACCACACAGCTCCTTCTAAGCAAGCACAGGTAATCTTAAGGTAAAATCGTTACAGAGAAAATATATGAAAACAATAAAAGAACCTATATGCATGCTAAAATGGTTTCCACAGGTCACTCCCAACCCCAACATAGGTCTCTGGGTCGTTTAGTCCTTCACAACTCACAGAGAAATTTTCCCTCTGGTTACAAGTTCATCTTTTTTAGTTCCAAAACCAGAACAGCTGGGCAGATCAGCCATTTTGTATACAGCTCTGAACTTTGATCTTGGCCTTCTGTAACAGGTAATCAACAGACAATGACCCTCTTCTCAGGACATAGCTTTAAAAGGCTTTGTTTTTTGCGTACATTTGTATTTTTAAAAATATCTATGGAACTTTTTGTATATAATCCTGTCTTCTGATTTCCAGAGGGAGATGCTATGGGGATACTCTATACTAATCAGAAGACAGTTTCTGTATAAAGACTAGTGTCTGAGAAATCAACACCTTTTTCTTCACATAAGAAGCCATGTACCCCGGTCTCCAAACACATGAGTTGAACTCATATGGCCTTCTCAAGAGTGTGTGCAGACTCCTGCACCTTCATCTGCCAAAATAAGCTGTTTTCTGTCTTTTTGGATCACCTGTCATTGTATAATGTGCTTTTTTTAATCAGTGGGTTTAATGTAAATAAATCCTTTGGTTTTGCAGGCTGGAAGATTAGATAATGATCTCCCACTTGGAAAATAATAGTCTTGGTTTTCAATGGTTCTTTTCTGTAAATTCCACAGCTTTGCCCAGCATTTATATTCCAGCAGGAGACCATTATCATGTCACAATGTTCTATTCCTTTGATATTATCTCTTTACAGCAGCAAGTACCTGTACAACTGGTTGTGCAGAATGTTTTGTATGTATGCATGCTATTGCTGAGAACTATGCTGAAACCACCAAGCTGATATTTCTCACTGTTGTATTTCCTGAATTTGAATAGCAATTCCAGGGGTGAATGACTGTTTTAGTTGTGTATCCCACTGCTTTAGCAAAAATGTTTGGACTAAAACAAGAGTTTCAAGGACATTCTGCACTTGTCAAAACATGTGCAAAGGACTGAAATAGCAGCAAGTGTATTTTAATCATCCATATAAATATAGTCTTTACCACAACATAATGAAAAGAGGCAGAGAATGGGAGGCAGGACTATTAAAATAACAGTGAAAGCTTTTTCAGCATATTCCTTTAACTCTAAGAACATCAGTAGAACATACAATTTCTCTTGTCAATCACACCTTTGTCTCAATTTGACTAAAACTTTCCAGCTATATTAGAAATCCATTAGCCAAGCTGCTCATATGACTGCTACTCAGGATGAGTGAATGTCCCCCACTTTTCAAATCATTCTTCAAACTCCATTTCCTTTACTACTTTATATGGCAGAACGAGACAACGAAGCTGCCCATGCACAATGATTTAAGGCCAGCTAGTTAAACAAAACCAAAGAAGACAAATTGCTATTTTTTTATGAATAATTTAACATATTTCTTCAACCTGATATGAGAGAAAACAGTGAGTTCCAGCCACACATGGCAGAAAAGATTTTTAGGCCCAGGGGCTGAGGGAACATTCAGGATTGTAAGGAACAAAAGAAAATAAAATGTGAACTTGTTGCAGTTTGATAGAGAGGTTACAATAGTTTGGGTTTTGGAATTCAATGAAGAATGCCATTATATTAGAGACTATACATTACAATAGTGCTTTAACTGATATTTGAACAACGATCAAAATTGACTAGTGATTTTGGGTGCCCATCTGGAGAAACTTTTAAGGTTCTGATTTATAGAGACTGGATTATTGTCACTTTCTGAAAAACAAGCCCTTAAAGGTGTCCCAAGTTTGGTGCCCTGAAACCAAGCCACATGAAAGCAGCACTCACTTCTGAAAATTTTAGACGTGTTTTTTTCCTTTCTAAATAGAGAGGATGGGTACATTTTCAGAAGTATGTAAGTGACTTAGAAGCATAAAATCCCACTTTCAAAAGATAGAGACCGAGGCCTGGTCTGTGCTACATGGTTAGGTCAACATAAGCTGTGGAAGGGTCTTCACTTAAACTTGGCTCCCACCAATGTAAGTGCCTCTCTATGCCGATTTAGTAACACCACTTCTCCGAGCGGTGTAGAGTCACGGTCACTGTAATTAGGTCGACGCAGTATCAATGTAGATGCTGTGTTGCTTACGTCAACTGTTACTGGCTTTCAGGAGCCGTCCCGCAATCCCCCACACTTACAATACAATTGATACAAGCTTTTCTGGTGAGGACACACACCACTGACACAAGGTGCCAAATGTGTGCACACACAAGAGATTTAATAACCTCAGTGGCTGTATGCCAATGTAAGTTAGGTCCATGTAATTTTGTAGTGCAGACATGGCCTTAAGCGACTGTCTCAGAAGTGTCAATGGAATGCCTAAGTCACGTTAGAAAATGGAGTTAGGGCTAAATCTAAAGATTCAGACTGGTGCATAATAGCTGCGGAGTGTTTTTAAAATTCCCAACTCACATTGAAATCCATGGGATTTAGCAACCTCAGGTCTTTTGATAATCCACTAGGCATCCATCTACAACGTTAGGTCCCTAAATACCTTTGAACATTTGGCGTGTAAGCAGTTTGGAAAAGTTTATCTGACATATCAAAACAGAGTGAAATACAAAACTGGGGCAGGGTGAATACCTCAAACAACTATCCAAAAATATTCTTTCAGATAAAAAAAATGCCCTTTTCTCCAGTTGTTTTAGTGGCTGTTGTGTTTTCTTATTGCAAATATTTCAGCCAACAGATTTGCTGGCAGGAATGTTTGCAGAAACAGATAGTTTTAAGTGAATTCTAAAGAATATGCAAGAAAAGCAAATTTTACATCTGCAAATGTGAATATTCACATCAGAAACCTGATTATAAGGGCAGGGAGCAGAAACAATACGGTGTATCTAATCAGAAATGAGCAACATCACTCTAATTTGGAATATCAGACACTCCTAACAGACTGCTCATAAAGACTGAATGATTTCAAATAATGAATAATTTCTAGGAAATGGTGAAGCTGCAACTGGATAATTCACAACAGGAAAAGAAAGTAAGTTTGTTTAGTAAGTGACTTTTCATGAAAATTTGCTGAGCTGTAATAAATATGCTGAACATCTTAGAATTATAGAATACCATGGTTGGAAGGGACCTCAGCCCTGCTCAAAGCAGGACCAATCCCCAACTAAATCAGCCCAGCCAGGGCTTTGTCAAGCCTGACCTTAAAAACCTTTAACAAAGGAGATTCCACCACCTCCCTAGGTAACCCATTCCAGTGCTTCACCACTAGTGAATTCCCATGTGAATTTTCAAAAGGGCCTAAGGAAGTTAGGAGCCCAATTTCAATTGGATTTAGGTGCCTAACTCCCTTTGAAAAACCCAACCCAATACTTTAATATAGGTAACTACATAATTTCCTAAAAAGTATTGTCACTGATATTCATAATCAAAACACAGAAGTAAGAAATAATAAACAAACTAGAGAGAAATGAAGCACTATGTGAGCTAAAACTGTTACAGAAGTCTTAATTTAGCAGAGATGGAAAGACTTTGGAATATATCTTGTAAACTCTTTTTTCTTTTGCTCCACTCAAAAAAAAAAAAAAAAAAAAAAAAAAATCAAACCAACAATTCTGTGTCCTAAATTGACAAAACATGGAAGCTCAGGTGCCTTTCTCAATATCAGAACTTCAGTGCTAATTGAAAGGAGAACGGGGTAGACCTAATTCATATCAGTGCCCTGCGTGGACAGATAACTTTCAGCTTATTACTTATATAATAACAATTAGAATTCTGGTCCTTCCCCTAAAGATTACATACAGTACTATACTGCACCTCTTTACATTCAATTGTTTCAACTATATGGCAAGATCCTGCCACACAGGAAAGCAGTGGGAGGGAGGAGAGAGTTAAAGGAGCTTTCTCCCACTGATTTTGCACAAAGCCAAGCCATAATGTCAATCCTTACACTTGGGCTATGGCTAGTGGATTATTAAACTGACAACGATAATTGAAATCCCTCAGGTAATGGAGTGAATAAAAGGAAGGGGCTATTCTCCTTCCATTGTGCTGACCACAGAGTTGGACTGGCACAAAGGCTGCACTTACAGAAGGTGTAGCTGATGTCTTGTTGTGTGCTTTTTAACTAAACTAAACAATCAAGGAAAAATCTGTCTGACAAGAGGGCTCTCTTTAATTTCTCCATTTCCCTCCCTGTGCTTTGAAAACTAACAAAACATACTTTTAAATGATCTTTTGTGGTCCCTATCTTCCCACACATTTCCTTCTAGTTCTGTGGGACATTGCATCTGCTTTGTAAAGGCTTTCCTTTCTGTTCCTTTTTTCTGCTGTGGATACTTTAAAGGGATAAAGTGTGGGTGGGAGGAGTTTCTTGAAAGAATTATGTTGAAGCAGAGTCAGTTCCCTCTTTCAATTTCTCAGATGCTTTGTGTAGGTGTTGGGGAGATGAGGATAAAACTGCTGTTTACTGGCTTGGCATTTAAGTTCAAGCTCAAGTTTTTTTCTTTTCATTCTCTGGACATGTTCACTAGTCCCACCCTGGCATCATCTTTTTTTTTTTTTCCTTTTGTGTAACAAAAACATTTAAATTCAATAAGAAAGGTCTCTCATCTTGTTCTGAATGTAGCCTTTCATTTTAGCAATCCTGCTAACTTCCACATTTGCAAAAATGTAAACTCGTTCCCATCTCAGTGTCCTCAGTGTTGTTTGCTCAGGTCCTGATTCTTGTCACCAATTTATAGACTGGTGTTATTCCACTGATTTCGGTGGAGTTTCTCCTGATTTACATGACAGTGAGAAGAGAGTTCAGGTCCTTATCATAGTCCTGAAGATTGAAGGTCAGTAAAAAACAGTGATTTTCCCATAGGAGTAAGCTCAAATGCAATTCAGCTGGGGCTCAGTCCTGCACAGTGCTGAATACTTTGGCCCCAATCCAACAATTTGCTCAAGCACAGGCTTAGCTTTAAGGTTGTGAGTAGTCCCATTACAGTTAAGCATGTGCTTAAATACTTTGCTGGATTGAGGCCAGAGTGCTCAGCACCTTTCAGGATTGAGCCCTGGGTTCCAATTTTCTTCACAGTGTTAAACATGAACATTTTAGTGGGGAACAATATTTCTTTACCTGAAAACCCACTCTTTAACAAATCCAAACCAAATCCCCAAACCCTGCATCTAGCAGTAGAGCTCTTCCCTGCCAATGTCCCCAGGAGTGCAATTGCAAGAGGATCACTTTTGTTGTTGCTTGGTGGCGTTTTTCCTTTCCTCTGCAGTAATGAGCACAACTCATCATTGGGATAAGGTAGCACTTCCTGGGATTGAATGATATGGTGTGATGGGGGACACAAACCCTACACTTCCAAAGAAGGAGTTAAGGAGCTACTACAGGCCCAGGTGGCCCTACCCCACCTACAAATCCTATACAGGCTGGAAGAAGAACTTAAGAAGGGAAGCTGAGTAGCAACAATGACCTGACCCTTTCCAAGCTTGGAAAGAAGTGGCTGGAGACTCTTGGAAGATCAGAAACTTTATTTTTATGGTCAGTTCTTTACTTTACCCTGTGGGATGAGAGGGGACTGGCAGGATGTGATCCAGTGAGGCAGCTGCATAGCACCCCAAGGAGCAGGGCTTAAATGTTTGTGTTAGAGCTTAGTAGAGCGGGATGGCCTGGGTATAACACTGACTGACAGACCTCAGTTGGTGATGGTGGGCTTGAACTTGGGACTCCTGAAGCTTCGTGCATGGGCCTCTGCTGCATGAACTAAAAGCCACCTGGGTTTTAGCTGAAGGCTGTAGCAGGCTCATTAATCTCTGGGTGGTTTAGATGCCGCTAAAGGGGGTCAGAGCACCACATCCAGAAGGCATGAGTTACATGGGCTCCCCTTCCCAACCCCTTAAGAAAGAGAACTATGAAAGCCTATCCCTTGGTGGAGATTGTAATTGATAAAAGACCCTGAAGATACACGTGTCTAGACTATGAAGCCCTGACCCGCGAGGGAAGAACTGGACCCTCCACTTGATCCTGAATATGGCCTCATTATTGGGCTCTTTATATATACCGTGAAAGGGGTTAATTTGCAAATGTGACCTGGCTGGAGGGCTGAGTCACTGAGAGGACAGACTACAGCAGGGTGGAACAGTACTGAGAATGGAGAATACCTGGGAGGAAGGCAACCTGCCCTACCCACACCCAACCACTAGGCAGCAGTGGCAGTGAGTGTTCCCCTTCACATATGGGTGTATTGGGTTGGTAGACTTCAGCCCTTTCAATTGCCTTCTTGTATATTTGTGTCACTTTTCAAATGTGACCTTGTGTTTTGTTTTTGCCTTTCTAATCCTTATCATTAGAAGGGCCTTTGAATATACTTATAGCTGTTATTCCTGATCAAAATGAACACTTTCTACACAGTTTATTAGCATCCTAACTTTATAAGCACCCCTCATTTGCATTAACTATTAGTTGTTGACATTGCTCAGTACCTTGCAGGACTGGGTCCTATCTAAGAAATCCTAATACATTTTTAGAAGCCTATTCATTCTCTCTCTCTCTCTCTCTCTCTCATATATATGAATAGGCTCCTAAAAGTTGTGTGTTTGTGTGTGTTTGTCTATACACACACAGATGCATCTATTTTTCTCCCTGTAGATCAATCACTATGTGAATGCATATGGAAAATACCCAGAGTGCTCTAGTACAGTAATTTATCACAGTTATTCTTGTCATATATCTCTTTACTTTGGAACAAAAGTAATTGGATGTTGTGTATCCCTCCTTTGAAAGATATATTCAAGGGAAAGTAATACAATGTTCAACTAAGTTGTATTTGATCCCTCTACTACATAATTCTACTCCATAATAATGTTAATTCTAAAATATTGGGTGTCTTTGTTTGCACACTGCCTTGGTGTCTTTTTGACCCAACAATAATAATATTTTTATGTTACACTTAGACGTTCCATTCAGTGATCAGGACCTGTTGTGCTAAGTATTCTATACCTTTGGAAAGACAGTCTCTGCCCTAAAGATTCTATAATCTGGATTATTGACAAGGCACAAGGTTTGGGTGAAACCAACAAATGGGTAACAAACAATACTCTCTGAGTTTTGTAACTGTTCTTACAGCCGGAAGGACTGAGCATCCAAATCTTGCATGATGAAAATTGCCCCTTTCCTTAAAAAATCAATATTGCTGTGAGAGAGAGCAACAAATAAGTTACTCTGGGACCCCTTCATAATGAGTTTGCCTTGCTTTCTGAATATTAACTTTCTCTGCTCACAGTGAGAGTGGACTCTTACATCTCAGTCTTTCCACTGCATGGAGATATTGCTTTCAGACTGAGGCTCTGTTGTTCAGCTTTTACATGTACATTGATTCAGCAATAATTTGATGTACCTAGTTCGACTGGAACTTGTTTTTGAGGACGCTAATGTGAATAAAAAACACATTAAGAGCCAAATGGCCCTATATCTGGAAGAACTTTCCTGTGTCTGGGGAATGTTGAGAGACCTGTAACTGAACATCTGGAGTTTGATATTTTCATCCATTGAAGACTATCAGGAAATCATGTACTTTGCTAAACTTTTTATACATTCAAATTAATATTTGAAAGTAAAATTCCTATTAATTTCTAATGTAGTATGTATTTCATAGATACCTCTGTTTATGGAATGATCAGTAGTAGCTATTTGGCCAGACATTTTTGTAATGATTGAGTTTTATCTTCAACATGAAAGAAGTATTTTATAAATATGGTGTGCATGTTGTCTGACTGTGAGAAGTGAAGGTGTATGGTGTCATACTGGATAAGTACATACATAGCGAATGCTGTGGCTTGAAAAAGTAGGAATAGAAGTAGCAGATGGCTTCAGGGGCTCAAAGGAATTGCCTACTAAAGCTCACATAGTGCCTTGCTCATGAGGGATGGAAATCAAGGGGACTGCTTGCAGATTAAGATGCTATGCACTATGTGTAAATGTGGCAATGTGAGGAGCACTTCTGAGGTATGGTTACAGAGGTCAAAAAGGACACCCTCCATATTGGGAGGCAGGGTTCTTGGCTACAGGGGCAAAACAGGAAACTGTAGGCTTCAGTTAACATTGGACTGGTTTCTGTGGCGTAAGAATTGTATTTAGCAATTGCATTCAAATATTATATAAGTTCCCCTTGCTTTAAAGTGACAAATACCACAACTATATGGTGAACACTATATAAAGGTAAAAGCAGGATGTGAAGCTCCTTCCTTAAAAATAAACTGTCTGAAAAAATCAATGACTGTATGACTGTCATAGAACAAAGAGCATTTTCTATCCAGTGCAGCTGACAATAGCAGAGAAACAACCTCTATAACGGAGTTTTATCTCTATTGCCTGTATTGGACAAATCCTTAAAATGGCCTGGCTTGGCAAGGCAATCTAGCAGTTGTAAATTTAATTCTTTTAAGGTAAAAAGCTTGGGATTTTTGCTTTATCCTTTGCTCTGCAAGCATGTAGGAGCTAGGAACTCTCTCAAGGCATCAGACTTTCATTTCATCTAAAAGTTTAGAAGGAAATGAAATTTATTCATGAATAAATTTCATTTCCTTAAAAAAAAACGTCAATAGTTTCCAATCAGGTATATGGCTTTTTCCAAATAATCTATCTTTTGGCTCAGAATAAACATCAGTATTTTCATCCCAAAGAGTAATTTTTCCCCCCCTCCACATAAAAATAGTAACTCAACTCAGGAGATGTGGCAATATATGACCATAAGTATCTGTATTTATTTTGTATTGTGATCTGTATCCAGAATGTGATTTATGTGATGGATTGCTAAGCTAACGGGAATGATTGAGTGGACCCCACCTATTCAGACCATTTCAACCCCCTAACCAACAGATGGGAAACAGCCATCAGGCCGGTGATGACAATTGATTAATACTGAACAAGTCCAACCATCCAAACAATGAAGCACCCAGCATGGGGGGGCACTTCTTTGAAAAGCCCCACTGAATGTTTTGGCTAACTGGGGAAAAAACAGTCTGAGATACCAGCAGCCAGATTTTCAAAGGTATACCTAGCAATACAGATAAGTGCTGAAATACCTTTTGAAAATCTGGCTCCAGGACTCATACCTGAACCATAAAACAAGAAACTATTGAGCAATAAGATAATGAATTTCCTCCATAGTGTCAGGGTTTCTCTTCTACTTGAGAGGTGCAGGTACAAGACAGCACAAAGTAGGCATTCTGGAAGAGCACCAGGGCATGCTGTCAGCTGGGACTTGGATGGGTCACTAGGGGTACGCCTATACTCTGATGATAAATTGGTGTCACAGCTGGCCCAAGTCAGCTGACTCAGGCTCAGAGGGTTCAGACTTTAGGGCTATAAAATTGCACTGGAGACATTTGTGCTTGGGCTGTAGCCCAGGATTTGGGATCCTCCCTCCTCGCAGGGTCCCAGAGCTCAGGCTCTGGCACAAGCCCAAATGTCTCCACTGCAGTTTTATAGCCCAGCAGCCCAAACCCCGTGAGCCTAAGTCAGCAGACCTGGGCTAGCCGTGGGTCTTTTATTGCAGTGTAGGCATGCCCTATTGGATCCAAGTTTGTTAAATTGTAAGTTCTGGTCCAGTAACTTAAGCATGTAGTAGGGCTGTCATGTGATTAAAAAAAAAGTATTGTGATTAATTGCACTGTTAAAGAATAATAGAATACCATTTATTTAAATGTGTTTGGATGTTTTCTACATTTTCAAATATATTGATTTCAAAAATAAGAATACAAAGTGTACAGCGCTGACTTCATATTTATGTTTGATTACAAGTATTTGCACGGTAAAAATAAAAGAAATAGTATTTTTCAATTCACCTAATATAAATAATGTAGTGCAATCTCTTTATCATAAAAGTTGAACTTAAAATGTAGAACTCTGTACAAAAATATAACTGCACTCAAAAATAAAACATCATAAAACTTTAGAGCCTACAAGTCCACTCAGTCCTACTTCTTGTTCAGCCAATCGCTCAGACAAACAAGTTTGTTTACATTTGCAGGAGATAATGCTGCCCGCTTCTTGTTTATAATGGCACCTGAAAGTGACAACAGGTATTCACATGGCACTGTTGTAGCTGACGTCGCAAGATATTTACGTATCAGATTCATATGTCCCTTCATGATTCAACCACTCTACCAGAGGACATGCGTCCATGTCGATGATGGGTTTTGCTCGATAGCGATCCAAAGCAGTGTGGCCCGATGCATATTCATTTTCATCATATGAATCAGATGACACTAGCAGAAAGTTGATTTTCTTTTTTGGTCATTCATTTCTGGAGTTTCCGCATCAGAATGTTGCTCTTTTAAGACTTCTGAAAGCATGCTCCACACCTCATCCCTCTCAGATTTTGGAAGGCACTTCAGATTCTTAAACCTTGGGTTGAGTGCTCTATCTATCTTTAGAAATATCACATTAGAACCTTCTTTGAGTTTGATCAAATCTGTTTTTAAAATGAACAACATATGTTGGGTCATCATCTGAGATTGCTATAACATGAAATATATGGCAGAAAGTGGGTAAAACAGAGCAGGAGACATACAATTCTCCCCCAAGGAGTTCAGTCACAAATTTAATGAATGCATTTTTTTTAACGAGAGTCAGAAGCATAGAAGAATGTCCTCTGGAATGGTGGCCGAAGCATGAAGGTTTAGCATAACTGTCATGTAAATACCTTGCAATGCTGGCTACAAAAGTGCCATGTGAACAGCTGTTCTCACTTTCAGGTGACATTGTAAATAAAATGTGGGCAGCATTATGTCCCTTAAATGTAAACAAACTTATTTGTCTTAGCAATTTGCTGAATAAGAAGTAGGACTGAGTGGACTTGTAGGCTCTGAAGTTTTACATTGCACTCAAAAAACAAAACAGTTATGTAACAAAAAAAAATTACATTTATAAGTTGCACTTTCATGACAAAGAGATTGCACTACAGTACTTATGAGGTGAATTGAAAAATACTATTTCTTTTTTGATTGCCATTATTACAGTGCAAATATTTGTAATAAAATAATAATAATATAAAGTGAGCACTGTACACTTTGTTGTAATTGAAATCAACATATTTGAAAATGTAGAAAAACATCCAAAAATATAATAAAGTTCAATTGGTATTCCATTGTTTAAAAGTTAATTTTTTTAATCACGATTAATTTTTTTGAGTTAATCACATGAGTTAACTGCAATTAATCGACAGCCCTAGCATGTAGTGAAGTATGTAGATAGGCTGAAGTTAGATGTGGCTAAATATGAATGTCTATTTTTTTTTTTTTAAATCCTTTTTTCCCCTCAATGCTTTGTTTATACTGCTAAACAAAAATTCTTAGTTTCAGAAGGCTGTTGGTCAGTTGTAAGTTGCGCTGGCCACAAGCTTCAAAATGAGACAGGCCTGAAAAGTAGCAAGTGGTTGGTCCACACAGGATAGTGTATCTGGCTTTTGGCCTAAAAGTAAAAGGACGGAGATTCTGCCCAAAGGTGGGTAAAGACAAGAGCTCAAACACCTGAGGTGGGTGCTGTCAGACACCAGAAATGGGACAGAGATGCAGCTAGCCCAGTAACTGTGGGTGAATTTTCATCAAAATGCCATCTTGACAATAAAGACAGTGCAAAGTTGAGGGCCAGACCATACCTCTTGTGCCTGGTACAGCACAGTGATGGGGGTGGTGTAGAGTACAGATAGTCTTAAGTAATCTTTGCTGCTCCTCTCTGATTTTTGGGCTGCCTGCTCTTGGTTCAGTCCTGAAGTGCAATTCAGAGCAGCACTGAAGCTGCTATAAGTTGCACAATCTGGCAACAGCCTCAAGGGAGCTAGGGTTTGGCAGAATGTAGTGGCTCCCTGGCTACAGCCACTCTTTCCTTTTGTAGGAGCTGGGAGGGGGTGGAGTTTAGGACTCACTCCCCTGCCCCATATGCCACCTAGAGATTCTCCTTCATCAGAAAGCGTGTCACGTGGCTGATTAAGCCGGCTTTGCAGCTGCTTTGTACAAAGCAGCCACAACAAGGATCAGGAACTGGCCAGTTGTATTAACAGCAACCATTGCACCTCCTCTTGCAACTTCATTTCAGCCTTCTCCTCCTCAGTGACTGAGTGATCCAATACATTCTCTTTGTTAATTGCTTTAGGTTTGTTTATTACCTCATGAATTCATATAGAAAATAGCAAAGTCTTTAATGGCTTTTGCTTTCAAGCAGCAGCAAACAAGGAGAGAAGACAGCTGCTTTTACCACTCTGCCGCTGAACACAGAAATATAGGTGTAGCAAGCTGTAAAACTGTTACTCCAGATAGGCTCTTGTAAGCCCCTAAGCACTTAGAAACGTACCATCTGACACTTACGAAAGATTCAGTGACTTATGATTGATTTAAGACTTCTGTTTTAAAAAAGAAGTTGCTGACAGCAATGAGAAATATTATACCCTAAAATAAGCCTCTCCCCAATATCCTTGAGCTCAGTGTCATATAATGAACTATTTTGCAGGCTGTATCTTAGATGTTTATTAGGATTAGAACTATTCCCTGGGTTATAATGTCATTCAAAGGGTGACAATTCCCATGTGGCAAGATAGTAATTAGCTACAGTGCTTTAGTGACGGTTCAGATACTTGTACCTCTTTTGTACAATGAGGTGAAAGGCTACTGTTTAAAACCAGTAGAGATTTGTAATAAAGACAGTCCCCTGTATCCACTTTGTTAAGTAGGTTATGGACAGGGAAATCAGATGAAGGAAGCCAAGGAAGAAACAGAATACGATTTCATTACTGCCCTTCTGTATTTCTAGTACTCTTCTAAGATAATAGGCACAGTGATTTCCTCCCCTCCCTGCCTACTCTTTATAGTGCTGGGGTTACAGCTGAGCAGTGTTGTGAACAAGGCTGTGAGTAGAGTTGGTTGGATGTTTTTAATTGAAATTATGTACTATTTTTTCAAAAATTATATAAGACAATATGGAAATATTTCTACCACTTTCAACAGCTGTAGTTGTGATGTCATCAAATAGTCAAGTTTTGGAAACAACTTTTGCCAAGACAGCCGAATATCCCTCTCTCTTCCAGTCTCTCCTCATTTCTTTCCAAGAAACCCCTTCCTTAGCTCTTTTAAGATTAGCCTTTTAAAGTTAAAACTAAATGCAGATCCATAAACCAGTGGCCATACTGGACTTTAAAGGAAATTTAAAATGAAAACCAGCTCTGGGGATGGAGTGCAGGGGAAAATGGTGGCTTCCTTGCAGAGTATCACCATGAATACTGCACCAGGCAAAAGTAAAAACTGTCATCTCAGCAACCTGCCTCACAGTTCACCCAAAACATAACCAATAGCTTGCTGATGTAAACCTTTTCATGCGATATTCTAAAGCTGGGGTATGGTGGAAAGAGTTGTGCACATAGACTATAAATGGTTGGATAATGAGGGTGGTTCTTCTGAGGAAAATATTGTCTGAGATAGTTCAGTTCAATAATGCCACCATGTTGTCTCATGGGAGTTGACGTTCAGATGTCTCAGGCTCCTGTTTTCTTCTTTAAGTTGGGCTCCCTTGATGGGCTATATCTCTCATGATGCACGGTGGCTTCCCTTCTTGTTTAGGGAAAACATTGTATCATGGCGATCCCTGACCATGGGGCATCCTGGGAGATACCTATGAAGTATCATGATGGCATATTTGAAGCAAAATATTTTGGTTCTTGGACAAAATGTTTTAACTCTTTACCAGAAACACAAAATGTCTTGGTTATCATTATGTTGTTTGGGGGATGGCTAATAAATTGAATTTTTCTGCAAAAAGTAAACCGTTTTTTTTTCCATCGGGGGGCTGGGGGAGGGAGACATAACTTTCAACATGCTCTAATATACATGTTCTAGAGAGCAAGTTTTCTCGTGCGTGTGTGTTTATTCAGCACCAAATTTCATGTTGCTAAGGCTGCTAAGCTATTAAAAGGTCAATTGACACTATTTTAAGCTTTTAAAAAACATGTTAAGGATGTGTGTGTGAGACGGTGTGGCAGATTATGTTTTCCTTGTGGTTCCCAGTTTTTGTTTGCACTTGAGCTACAATGGAAATAAACCCATAAACTAGATTGGTAATGCTTCATTGAACCTGTCACTTCTAGGTCTCTGTTGACAATCTGTTCCAGTCAGGTAGAAACTAGAGCATGGCAAATTATTCAGAGCAAGCAGTTTATTAAATTGATTTCACACTTCTTTTCTGTTCATAAATTTTGATTTTATTAATTTGTTCATAAATGCTCAAAGAAAAGTTGGTGAATATATATTTACCTTGTGTTGTTTATAAACAACTTGTACCAGCTGCATCTTTGGGTTGGTCTACACAAAGTGTTTATACTGATTTAACTATCTGATGTAGAAACAGATACAGTTAAATTGGTACAAAAACTTTGTGTAAAAAAGGCTTTTGACTATTCCCTATTCATGACTCATAGTTTGTGGTTAAGCTCCTATGCAAGTCACTTGGTATTGTCGTCTCCTTGACATGTTGACTGAAATATGATAAACAGGGCTGAGCATTTCCAACACAAAATGTGAAAACCTCTCTCTACACACAACATACATAGTGGGAACACACTTCTTTGCATGTGAATGCAGGTGTAAGAAACACCCATTCTTGTCAGAATCAAAGCTAATTGGGTGAAGCTGATTGAGGCTTTTCAGTTGACTAGCCAATATCCACCTATGTCCTCAAAGGTTCTGGACCCGTGTTGCTTATTGAAGAAAATATGACTCCGCATCTCTTCTATACATATAATTAAACTACAATAAGAAGAAAACATATCACCAATTAATTAATTAATTAATACTACTAAATTAACTATGAATATAGCAATACAACTATCAAATCAAGAGCAAACCTACAAGTTAGGTTCAGTAATGGACTGGAATTAATTTATCAAATGAGTTAAATCACCAAATTAATACTAAAAATAATCAATCCCTGTAAATCCTAAAAAAGATTCTAAGACGGTGGCTGTTGGTTTATAAATCCCAACAGAAGAATTTTACCAGTCTATCAAATCTAAACCATAGAGCTGATTAAATGTCCTAACTGAAACCAAATTATCTAATGTCTGAACCGCCTACCTCAGAGTCCATTATAAAGCTTTCCTAGAATTCTGTTCTTGTGTGGCGGCAAACCCTTTCCTCTCTCTCTCTCCAACAGATTATAATCCAGACAATAACAGAACATTCTTGATATGCAGAAGTTTGGCAACTCTTGTTTACCGGAAATTACAGATGACCGTTTCAAGTTTCTCAGGACTTTTAAACATAGAATGCAGAGCACACTCTTCGAGACAATGTTTAAGCCTGGGGTACTTTTCTTTCTGGAGCCTTCCACATATGGACATTATAGGTGCTCATGCACACATGTTCAAAATCACACTTTCACAGCCTAATATTAAAAAATAAAAACACTCTTGAGCCATGAACCCCTCAATGCCAATTGGTAAGGTGGTTACAAGATCATTTTGGTTCTGGTTCACCAAATAATGTTATGTGAGTTCTTAAATAAAAGGCAGGGTCATGCAGGTCACTAATAGCATCTGTACATCCATTTCATAGTGATAGGGAAGAAGTTACATGTGTATGCTGGAAATATGTTCTAAAGTCTGTATCAAGGCAGAGTTGACAACAGATTTTCTGTCAGACAAAAGATGTTTATTCACCTGTCTCTCAATTGAAATGTAAATTAAGCATTGTAAGACAACACAATAGAAGCCTCATTGATATATGAAGTCAACAGGGATGTGAAATAAACAGGGAGGCAGCACACTAGAGAATAAGCTATGCGGGGAGGGTATCTTGACTCTGGGTACTGAGAATGAACTTTGGGGGTCATCAGGAAAAGGCAAGGAAGACACCCCTTTATCCTACACCTAGGAAGTAATTGGGCAGTGCATTTATATTAATGGCAGTAGGATTTCAACCTGCCTAGGTTGAAATGCTGCAAAGGACCCTTGGGTGAGAGAAATTTCTTTAGACAGAAGGCGGCTAGCCTGTTAATGTAAATTTAATCTCTAGAAATCATGTTTTTGTTCTAGATTTTGTTTTAAATGTAACCCCTTTGTTTCCATTATTCTTACTCATTAGCTCTTGAATCTTTGGTAATATATTGTTTTCATTATAAATATCTCAGTGCTGTGGTATTATACAAGGAATTGATCCTGAGTTGAATCATTCAAGCTGGTGTGTGCACTGTTCCACTGGGGACAGCAGAGCCCGCATTTCTGGGAGTGTTCAGTGGATAAGGGGCTGGCCACCACACAGGAATAATTCAAAAGAGCTCGGGAATTTCGGGTGCACCTACTGTTACCCGCAAGGCAAAGTAAGGGCTGGCAGAAGCCAGAGTAGAGTGTTTCGGTGGCTAACATGCTGGTGGTGTCCCAGTTAAGCACAAGCAAGATACCCTCTTGCTGGAGTCAGAGGGTTAGCAAGATAATTCACAGTTCTGGTACCCCAAGAACTGGGTCAGGTGTCTCCCAGCTAATAAAAGCAACAGATAAAAACAAAGGAAAAATTAGCTGCTTAAGGTACCAGGGAGTTTGTAAACTCCCTATTATCTCATCATTTGAACTCTTGTAAAATGGGAGTTGGCACTATAGACAAGGAGACAGATGATGTTCTGCTGGCACAGCACTTCTTGCTAGCAGACTTTCTTTGGGTGCAGGAACATTGGTCAAAGGCTGACATGGGCGAAGATTAGATTAAAACAAAACCTAATAAAATAATGACTGTTCAGAATTGGATTTAAAAAATCACTAATAAGTGGGAATTAGGCATAGGGCCAAATTATACATATACATAGTATCTTTTTTCTCACTTGCACTTCGGCCCTTATCTTTCAAACTGCTCCATGTGAGGGACCCCCTTTGTCTTCAGCAGGACTCCAAGAGGGCCTGGGTTTCTGTTTGCCCAGAGTCACTTGCAAGACTAGGGCATTAGTCTGTAAATTGTGCAACTAGATGGTTAACTCTGCAAAACAGGGATCTGTCATGCTATGTAAACTAACATCCAAAATAATTTTCTGTATGAAATCTACATACAATTGCTCTTGTCCCAGTAAATTCAGATTAGCAACCATCCTTATTCAACAAAGCACCTAAGCATATGCTGAAATGATGAACTTAAGCAGTACTTTAAAAAAAATTGGGAGCATAATCAGTAGTCATAGGATATCGCTGTTACCTAGACACACATCCAGAGTTAGATATGTAAATTCTGCTGCTACCAGTCATATTTCTATAATACATTATTTTAATAGCACTTAAACATATTAGGCTTCAGTGCTGTTCTTAAAATAATTACTAGCCTCAACAAATCAACAAATTCAAATAGAGTCTTCTGTTGTTCTGTCAAATTGTCTAATAGCGACCAATACACTGCAGCAAAAATAAAATCTCAGAGGGAAACTAAATCTTCATCCTTGCTTGGGAGGATGCCATTGATGTATTTTCATACAAACAAAGCAGTAAGAGCATACTAAAGCTTCAGATGCTCAACTGCAGAGAGAAGGGGGGTGAACAAGAGAGAAACTGTGGTCCAGAATCCCAGCTGGTGTACATTAGTATAGCTCCACTGAAGTCAATGGAGATATTCTGACTTACACTAAATAAGAATCTGGCTCTATATTGTGAGATGGCAGAGGGTTAAAATTGTTGCTTTCAAGTCGAGTGACAGGTAGTATATTCCAATTTCTTTTTTTAACATGAGTTAATATAGGAGACATGCATCTTTCAATAATAGAATCTGATAGATGATTGTCTGTGTCTATTTTCCATACAAAGGGCATTAAAAACATTAAACTTCAGGTTATCATCATGCAACCTTAGATCATTTCACCACCCTCAGTTTCATCTTGCTGGCAACTTCCTACAACATGATGCCTACTAATATTGCTGTCATGATGAAATTTCTGGGCTCATTGTTCCTCTTTGTGAGTTCATTTCCATATGTATATCTGGCTTCCAAATCATCATGTACACTATACTAAAGGAGACATGAGCCTATTCTTTGTAAGATACTTTACAGGGAGAATAAATGACACTCCCACTGAGTGTCCTGGGTAAAGGAGACTTAGGGCTGGTCTACACTGGGGGTAGTGGGGTGGGTCAATGGAAGATATGCAACTTCAGCTACGGGAATAGTGTAGCTGAAGTTGACGTATCTTATTTTGACTTACCTCGCGTCCTCACAGCATGGGATCGATGGCCACGGCTCCCCCATCGACTCTGCTACCACCGCTCGCCCTGATGGAGTTCCAGAGTCGACGGGAGTGCGTTCGGGGATCGATATATCGATTACTACCCGTCAATTCGGCGGGTAGTCTGAACGTACCCATATTTTCACTCATTTTGAAAAATCCTCTTTTCATCTATTTATAATAAGCATGGTTCTCAACTGTTTTCACTAATTGCTTTTTTTTTTTGTCAATTTTAATGTTAGCCAATAAGCAAAGAGATTAGGAGCAAGGGAGATGAAGCAAACCATAGTTCCTCTACTTAGCTGGGAAGGTGAGCTAATAACAAATGACATCAACAAAACTGAGGTGTTTAATGCCTATTTTGCTTCAGTCTTCACTGAAAAGGTAAATTCAAACTGCAATTAATACTAACAACAATGGGGAAGGAACACAATCCAGAATAGTGAAAGAACATGTTACAGAATATTTAGGTAACTTAGATGTTGGCAGGGCCTGTTGAAATGTAAGGTACTTAGTTTCAGCTATTTCTTTATCTTGGAACCATTGGTAATTATCTCTGAGAACTCAGGGAGGATGGGTGATGTCCCAGTGGACTGGAGAAGGGCATAATATCTGTCTCTAAAGAAGGAGTGAAGTAAGAAGAGGACCTGGAGAATTATAGACAAGTCAGCTTAACTTTGCTAGCTGGAGAGATACTGGAATAGAGGGGTTTTTTGTTTTGTTTTGTTTTTTAAAAATTACCTGCTTAATACATTGAGGGTGTCAGAGTGATAAGTATCAGTCAACCTAGATTTATCGAGAACAAATCCTGTCAAACCAGCCTAACTTCCTTCTTTGACGAGGTTACTGGCCTAGTAGATGGGGGGAAGTTGTAGCCATGACATATCTTGATTTTTAGTAAGGCTTCTGACACAGTTCCACATGACAGTTTCATAAGCAAACTAAGGAAACATGGTTGAGTTAAAACTACTTTAAGGTGGATGGTTGAAAGACTGTACGCAGAATAATTATCTATGGTTTATTCTAAAATTGGGGGGTTGTGACAGGCTGTACTCATGTTCACTTTTTTTTTTTACAAAACTATGAAATTTTGTACAAAATATGTCTTGTGAGGTATCATTTTAAAACTGATAATTTGATGAACATTATTGCCTTTGATATAACTTTGATTAAATGGCGGACTTTATATGAACTTGCATTGTCCAGTAGAGAGCTAGGCAGTACAAGCCTCATATTTATGGGGGAAGGTCTGGGATTGGGAGTTTGCTGTGTTGCCTTGTATGTAATTCATGAGTGGCTGACCAGAGCATTCATGTAATTAATCTGGGAGTGATTTTGCATGCTAGAGGCTGTGTGTGAACTGACCAGGAGTGATTGTTCGCAAACCAAAGCAATGTAAAAGGCACCCCAGATTGGAGATTTGAGGAGACACAGTTGTCTGTCTGTCCCGATTCTACCCTGAGGATATATCTAGTGGGGTCACAGGGATGTATCCAGTGGGGTCCTGCAGTTTAATAAATGACTTATTTAATGATGTGGAGAGAACACTTATAATATTTGCTGATGACATGCAGCTGATTGGATGTGCAAATACTTTGGAGGATAGGATTATAATTCCAAATCACCCTGACATATTGGAGAATTGGTCTGAAATCAACAAGATGAAATTCAATAAAGACAAGTGCAAAGTATTTCACTTAGGAAGGAGAAATCAAATGCACAACTATAAAATGGGAATAACTTGGCCAGGTAGTGATATTGCTGAAAAGGACCTAGGGGGTCATAGTGGATCTCAGATTGAATATGAGTTAACAATGTGATGCAGTTGTGAAAAAAGGCTAATATTCTGGGGCATGTTAACTGGAGTGTCCTATGTAAGATACAGGAAGTAATTATCCTGCTCTACTCAGGAGTGGTGAGGTCTCAGCTGGACTGTTGTGTCTATTTCTGGGTACCACATGCAAGGAAAGATGTGGACAAATTGAAGATACTCCAGATGGGGGGATGGAGGGGAGGAGACTGGACCAGATAAGCTTTCAAATATGTTAAGGGGTATTTATAAAGAGGATAGTAATCAATTGTTCTCCATATACAAGTAGGGCAAGAAGTAATGGTCTTAATGTTCAGCAAGGGAGATTTAGGTTAGATATTAAGGAAAACTTTTTAACTGTATAAGGATAGCTGAGCACTGGGATAGGCTTTTCCAAGGGAGGTTGTGGAATCCCATCACTGAAGGTTTTGAAGAACAGGTTAGACATACACCTGCCAGGGATGATTTAGACATACTTGGTCTTGCCTCTGTGCGAGAGGATAGACTAGATGACCTCTTGAGGTCCTTCCTAATCCTATATTTCTATGATGCTATGATTTAGCAAAGCCTATAAGTATGTGTTTAACTTTACATGTGTTTATCTTTAACTTTTCTTTATCATGAAAGTGCAACTTAAAATGTAGATTTTTTTATTACATAACTGCACTCAAAAATAAAACAATGTAAAACTTTAGAGCCTACAAGTCCACTCAGTCCTACTCCTTGTTCAGCCAATCGCTAAGACAAACAAGATATTTACATGCCAGTTATGCTAAACATTCATATGCCCTTTCATGCTTCGGCCCCCATGCCAGAGGACATGCTTCCATGCTGATGATGCTCGTTAAAAAAATACATTAATTAAATTTGTGACTGAACTCATTAGGGGAGAATTGTATGTCTTCTAGTCTGTTTTACCCACATTCTGCCATATATTTTATGTTATAGCAGTCTTGGATGATGACCCAGCACATGTTGTTTATTTTAAGAACACTTTCACTGCAGATGTGACAAAACAGAAAGAAGGTACCAATGTGATATTTCTAAAGATAGGTACAGCACTCGACCTAAGGTTTAGGAATCTGAAGTGCCTTCCAAAATCTGAGGAGGATGAGGTGTAAAGCATGCTTTCAGAAGTCTTAAAAGAGCAACACTCTGATGTGGAAACTACAGAACTGAACCACCAAAAAAGAAAATCAATCTTTCTGCTGGTGGCATCTGATTCAGATGTTGAAAATGAACATGTGTCAGTCCACGCTGCTTTGGATCGTTATCAGGCAGAACCAGTCATCAGCATGGGCATATGTCCTCTGTAACGATGGTTGAAGCATGAAGGGACATATGAATCTTTAGTACATCTGGCACATAAATATCTTGCAATGCCGGCTACAACAGTGCCATGCGAATGCCTGTTCTCACAAGAAGCAGGCAGCATTATCTCCTGCAAATGTAAACAAACTTGTTTGTTTTAGCAATTGGCTGAACAAAAATTAGGACTGAGTGGACTTGTAGGCTCTAAAGTTTTAGATTGTTTTATTTTTGAATGCAAGGTTTTTTGTACATAATTCTACATTTGTAAGTTCAACTTTCATGAAAAAGAGATTGCACTACAGTACTTGTATTAGGTGAATTTAATACTATTTTTTCTGTTTTTTACAGTGAAAATATTTGTAATAAATAATAAATATAAAGTGAGCACTGTATACTTTGTATTCTGTGTTGTAATTGAAATCAATATATTTAAAAATGTAGAAAATATCCAAAAACTATTTAAATAAATGGAATTCTATTTATTGTTTAACAGTGAGATTAATCGTGATTAATTTTTTAATCGCTTCACAGCCCTAGTAAAAACCTAATGTTATGAGCAGATGAAAGTCAAATAATGCAAAACTGTGTGTACAGAGTAGGGGGAGGGGCTATTTTATAACTGTGGGGTGAAAAATATGAAACAGATTGTCATAGAAATTTGTGTCCATTCCAGCTGAGGAATGAGGAGGGACGGACACAACTTCATCAAGCAAGGAGCCCCGGGAGGGGCGATCCATTTATTTCAATTGCAATTGGGTTCGAGCTCATAAGTCAGCAAGAACCCCGAAAATACTTACACCAAAGCATTATATGCAGTTGACTATGATAATCTGTCGCTCCACATTTGGCCAAAATTTGCTATCATTACCATACATAGTTAGCAAGCTACATATATCCGCCCCTCTTGTGACCCCTTATTGTTCATCTACTTGCCCCCCTTCCCCGTTGCGTTATTTGCAAACCAAGCAGTTAGTTATCTACAGGACGCAGGCACAGAAAGTTCCACTGTCTGCAGGTTTGGAGTTTGGCAACATTTCCTCCCGAAGGAACTTCCTGAGTTAAGATTATCCATAGCTGACACTGCATGTTGCCCTTCTTTCTCCCATCTGTATGTGACAAATTTGCCCCCTGGCAGTTAAGTAGAATCATTTTATTTTAAGATGAAGTGTCATTTTGGAGGAATTAGATGACTTTATAAAAGTTTTTTATTTGGACATTATTTAAGGCTTATTTTTTATTTATTTCCTTGATCTATCATCTGATAGAAAGTTAACTGCAGTTTTATCGCTATTGTTCCTGCCTGAACTACACTTTCATTAACAATGGGTTTTAATTACATTTATTACTGCAACGTACAAACAGAATATATTAATAGATCTCCATCTTCTGCTGATAAAATACCAGTCCCTGGAGGAAAATTTCTTTAGAATAAGTGTATATTAGAGATCTATTGAAAGTTTAAAACTTTCATTTTCTGCAAGGTTTCATTTATCTCTCAATTGAAAGCAGTTATAAATAACTTATGGTAGAGACATTTGTATTTAGTTGACATTAAAAAGAGAAATGTTGGGCCAAATCCTGTTCTCACTACAGCTAATAGAAAGTTTGCCACTGACTTTCATGGGCATGCTTCTACTCCTGTGGAAGGGATGATGGTTCTAAATTTCTGCAGGACTTAATCTCACAATGATAATTATGGCAACACAACCCCCATTTGCTCCTTTGCATGTTTGTACTGACAGTCTTCTTAACTCTTCACTCCTTATTCAAGTGACAGTTTGTTTGACTACAATGAGTTTTTTCCCCCTTGAGTAAGAACTAAAACATTGAGCTAGTATTATCAAACTACAAATCCTTTTAGTAACTTCAGTGCATCTCTTGATGATCAGGACTAGTCACTATTACAACTGCAGAAGACTCAAATTTTCCATGATGACTTGATGATGTACTTCCATTTTCTTGTACCTATGCTGGTTAAGGAAAGAATATGATCTCTGACACAAAAAAGAACCAATTATTTTGTTGGCTGTTGGGTTTCTTCCCTCATTCAAATGTTAACATTTTGAAACACAAATTATCAAGGTTAACACAAATCCCCAAATGCAAACTTCCACACATAGGGTGTTGGACAGGTTAATTAATGCAAATCAACAAGGGTTGATTGGAAAATAAGATCCTGTCTGTCACAGTTTTAGGGCAACTGCACCTGGTATTCCTCCTTGCTGATCCACCAAGTACAACCAATTTAGGCTTCCAGCTCCCAGCCATCACCTCTCTTGAGAGGAGAGCTGTGCCTCACTCCCTCCTGACCAGGGGATCGCGCAGACCATCTAAACTATGATATATGCATCCAGCCAAACTGCCTATGAGGCTGGTGTTTGCACTTTGCTTTCTCTCCATCGTCTATGTCCCCAGTTATAAGTCCCTGCACAGCTCTTTCTAAACAAGCACATTTTATTCTTAAGGTGAAAGTACTACAAAAAGAATATATTTAAAAACAATAAACATGCATGCTAAAAATATTACCTGTGTTTGCCTCCTGACCCCAGCCTCACAGACTGGTAGGTATTAGTCCTTCACAACCCACAACCATAGTTACAAGTTCATAACTGTCTCACATTCAGAACCAGAACCCCAGCTGGGCAGTTCAGCTCGTTCTTTTCACAACTCCAGTCTTTGATCTCCAGTCTCCAGGGTCAGATAATCAGCAGTTCTTAAGGTGTAACTTCAAAGGCTAGAGTTGGGGAAATTTGCATTAACCTCTCCCTAGGCACTGACCAGGAAATCCACTTGACATTTATTGTTTCAAAAGTCCATGCTTGTCTGACACAATTTTAATATAGTTCTTTGAATGCCCAGGCCTCACATAACCTCTCTACAGGGAGAGGATATATAAAATCCCAGCCCACAATAATACATAAGCATTTTACTTAATACACTAGAACCCAAAGATAACTAAACTTGATTCAATAAGGTCTCCCAACAATATTTCAGGAAAATGTCATATCTAACTTGATATCTTATTTTGATGAAATTACAAGCTTGGTTGATAAAGGAAATGTTGCTGAGACAACATGTTTAGCTTTCTGTAGGGCATTTGACCTGCTACTGCATGGTGATTTGAATTTTTTTTTTTTAAGAAACCCTAGAACAATTTGATAAGCCTCAAAAAGTAATTGTGAATGGGAAATAATCAAGTGGGTGTATTTCCAGTGGGATCCTGCAGGGGTTTGTTCTTTCCACTATGCTATTTAATACTCATTGGCAACTTAGAAGACAACATAAAATCATCACTGATAAAGTTTGCAGATGACTCAAAAATTGTGGGAGTGGTAAATAACGAAGAGGACGGATCACTAAACATAGTGATGTGGATCACATGCTGAACTGGGTGCAAGCAAACTACTGTATACAGTTTTTAATACAGTTAAATGTATACATCTAGGAACAAAGAGACTCTATGCTGGGAAGCAATGACTTTGGGGAAAAAAATGGTGGGGATCATAATGGATAATCAGGTGAACATAAGCTACCAGTCTGATGCTGTGGCCAAAATTGCTAATGCAATCTGGGGATGCATAAACAGGGGAATCTCCAGGAGGCGTAGATATATTTGGAACTGGTATGACCATGGCTGGAATACTGTCTCCTGTTCTAGTTCCAACAATTCAAGAGAGATGTTGATTATATTGGAGAGGGTTCAATGAAAAGCCAAGAGAATGATTCAAGGATTAGAAAACATGCTTTAAGGCCAAGAAACTCAATCTACTTAGCTTAAGAAAGAGAAGGTTAAGGGGCAACTTTATTTAGTCTATAGGTATTGTGACAAAGTTCCTCCTCTGCCTTGATGGGTCCTGCGCTTACTGGCAGATTTGCTCACCACAGAGATTCACAGCAGCCCTCAGTTTGGCCACTTTTGCTAGTGGCTCAAACCTGATGTTCATTCAGCTAACCTCATCACTGGCCAGCATGGGGAAAAGGAAAGAGAACAATCCCCACAGTCTCTGCTGGTCCACCTAGTGGGTTGGGGGACAGGTTAAGAACCTTCCCCTCTGGTGGCACCCACAGTCCAGGTCAATTCCTCCTGTATCCAATAGGGAGTTTGTGGGATGTGGGGAACCCGGGCCTGCCCTCTACTCTGGGTTCCAGCCCAGGGCCCTGTGGATCACAGCTGTCTACAGTGTTTCATGTAACACCTGTGTGACAGCTACAACTCCCTGGGATACTTCCCCACGGCCTCCTCCCAACACCTTCTGTATCTTCACCACAGGACCTTCCTCCTGATGCCAGATAGCGTTTGTCCTCCAGCAGCACACCCTCTCACTCTCTGCTTCTTGTGTGCCCCTCACTGACTGAAGTGAGGTCTCTTTTAAACCAGGTGCCCTGATTAGCCTGCCTGTCTTAATTGATTCTAGCAAGTTCCTGATTGTTCTGGAACTGCCCCTGTTATCTTACCCAGGGAAAAGGGACCTGCTTAACCTGAGGCTAATATATCTGCTTTCTATCACTCTCCTGTAGCCATCTGGCCCGACCCTGTCACATTAGCTACATGGGAACAAATATTTAATAATAGATTCTTCAGTGTAGCAGAGAAAGTTATAACCTAATCCAATGGCTGGAAGTTGAAGACAGACCAATTCAGATTAGAAATAAGGCATAAACTTTCGACAGTGAGGGCAATTACCCATTGGAACAATTTACCTGGGGTCATGATGGATTGTCAATCACTGACAATTTTCAAACCAAGATATGCTCAAGGGATTATTTTAGGGCAGTTCTGTGGCTCTTTATACAAGAGGTCTGACTAGATCAGGGATCGGCAACCTTTGGCATGCGGCCCGCCAGGGTAAACCCCCTGGCGGGCCAGGCTGGTTTGTTTACCTGCTGCGTCCACAGGTTCGGCCGATCACAGCTCCCACTGGCCACGGTTCGCCGCTCCAGGCCAATGTGGGCTGCGGGAAGTGATGGACAGCACATCCCTTAGCCCATGCTGCTTCCTGCAGCCCCCATTGGCCTGGAGCGGTGAACTGCGGACAGTGGGAGCCGCGATCAGCCGAACCTGCAGATGCGGCAGGTAAACAAACCGGCCCGGCCCACCAGGGGGTTTACCCTGGTGGTCGACATGTCAAACGTTGCCGATGCCTGGACTAGATGATCACAGTTGTCCCTTCTAGCCATGGAATCTTTAGATCTACATTTCATAGCCTGTGCAATGATTTCTGTAGGCACAAGAGCCTCCATATTTAAAAGTGGAATGCAAATTCTAAACTTTATTAGCAAACACCCTGTAATATTCACACAAATGAACAGTTTCCCCTGGCTATATTATTGTATTTCCCCCCCATCTCTCTGCAAGCAGTACCAGATATCTGGGAGTTTGCTGGTTGGCTTGCTGGTAAAGTAGGAATCGGTGATGAACTGTTGGTATATTATAAGTGTAACTTGTTTTACTGACACACATCATTCCTGGAACACAGGTTGTCAGAAATAGTTTGCAGGGCAATAATTTCTTCCAGGAATCTGATCCCAACATCAACGGCCAGTTCCCAGCAACAATTCTTTCCTAAAACTCTACTCTAAGCCCAGGTCTACGCTAGCACAGGGGTCGACCTAACATACGCAACTTCAGCTACGCGAATAGCGTAGCTGAAGTCGGAGTATCTTAGGTTGACTTACCTGACTGTGAGGATGGCGGCGAGTTGACCGCTGCCGCTCCCCCGTTGACTCCGCTTCTGCTTTAGCCTCTCGCGAGCTGGAGTTCCAGAGTCGACGGGGAGCGCGATCGGGGATCAATTTTATTGTGTCTACACTAGACGCGATAAATCAACCCCCGATAGATCAATCTTAAGTAAAGACCAATGCAAAGTGCCAACTCTCTTGCTGCTCATTCAGTTCCTTTAGCTTCCTCCCACCCAGATCCTTGCATAATCCAAAATTTACAGCAAACAACATGTCTTCCCAAAACTGAACATATCCTCAGATGCAGGGTTGGTGCAAGGATATTTTGTGCCCTAGGCGAAACTTCCACCTTGCGCTCCGCCCCTCCCCTCCCCCACGAGCATTGCTTATTATAAACTTTCAAAAATTAATACTGCATAATGTGGCATTGTTCATTAGAATTAATACATGTTCAGCTTGAAAATGTATAAATTTCATTATTTAGTCTACATATTTAATGAAATTAAATGGCCTTGGGTCTCCTGCACGTGGCTGGAGTCCCTCCTGCCCCCCGTTTTGGGGATCAGAGCACAGAGCTGGGAGTTGGGATCTGGCTTCTATTCTCCACCCTGGCACCAACTCACTGGATGACTTCAGGCAAGTTACTTCCCCGTTCTGGGCTTCAGCTCCCCCCAGCGCTAAGGTGTGAAATGGTTCCTTGCTCCTGGGCTGGAAAGTGCAATGCAGGCGAGAGGGAGTATCTGAAGGCCTATCTTCCCCACACAGGTGTGAGGCGAGGACAGAGTTCCTGCCTTTGTCATGACCGTCCTGTTTGCTTTACTCTGCCCCACGCCAATCACTGCTGAAGCCCCTTAGTCAGAGAGCTCTGGCCTAGGGCAGAGGTGTCACTGTCATTCTGGGCCTGATTTTCAGAGATACTGAGCACCTGTTGTTCCCCCGATGTCGGTGGGGACTCCAGGGTTCTCAGTACTTCTGAAACTCAGGGCAATTTATTTAAAATGCTAGGCCAGGACTGAGCCTGCAAAGGCAGGTCCATATACACCCCTCAATCCACAACAGATCTCCCAGCAATAACAATACAAGCTGGGAGATCTTGTAGTTGGCCCAATCCTGGGAGTGGGGAGGATATGGCCCTAATGTGGTCACTAAACTTCCATCTAGTAAAGTTACTGGTGCATCTGCTGTCATTTAGTGGGAGAACAAAAATCTCTTGGGTGTTGCAGCCTGCCGAGGGTTCAGCTGCACTTAACCTGAGTTGCTCGCACACTTGCAGTGGTTGTGCACCATGCAACTGCTCACCCATGTTACATGAAACTCTGACTCTGATGGTGTCATAATTAGACTTAACAGTTACTGCCACATTTCCTAGAGATGTTGTCCCAGGCTGGCTGCAGACTCAGGCAGACCTTTGGAAGATTTTCCTTGTAGCCATAAGGGCTCGAGACAGCCGTGTTTCTTCACTGCAAACTTGAAGTGTGCTGCCCCTGAATTCCAGATTAATACCTTGTGTAGGCATGTGCAGCGCTCAGGGCTTGAAGGCCTCTGGTCTAATGGTCTGAGTCAGCGCAGAACTAGGAGCCTCGATCTCCTGTGTTCAAAGCAGGACTCTGACAATGACTCCCTGGATGACCTTGGACAAGTCACATCCCTGTTTTCTGCCTCAGTTTTCCCCAAAATGGGGCTCTATTTACCTGCTCCACAGGGCTGCAGGGCTGGATGGGGATGAAGCCTTGGAAGGTGGTACATGCTGAGGACAGTTACACTTTTTCAGCTCTTTAACCCTGTATCCTCTTGCAGGGTCATGATCCACCCCCACAGGTGGACCGGTGGCCACGGTCTCCTCTTTCTTTCCTGCCCCATCCCCGCCCCCTCTCCCGCTGCTGTGTTGCTGTCAATAGGGCCAGTTGCAGGTGGGCTGATGTCACTCGCTCCAATTTGCAGCCCGCAGCCCTTGGTCAGCAGCTGCTGCTGTGGCAGGGGATCTGGGATTGCCAGAGCCGGAGGGAGTGGGCTAGGGAGCGATGTGGCAACCCGGGGGCTCAGGGAGGAGTCGGCTCCGGGCTGGCAGGAGGGGTGCAGGTGGGTAGTGATGTGGGGCACGGCGGAGAGAAGCAGCGGGGCCCGCGGTTGCAGAGGACACCCGCAGAGGTAGGTGCAAACGCAGCTATGAGCGGTCCATCCCCCCGCCGGGAGCAATAGTGTAAAAAAAAATTGGAGGGCACCACTTTCTGGTGCCCCCCCAAATCTTGACGCCATGGTTACACTGGCCCTGCTCAGATGATACTAAAAGAAATTGACACCTAAAAAGAAGAAACTGCTGCATTCACTTTCTTTTCTGCATTTCCCAGGATTCTGTTTTGTTTGCTGGATGACTAGATTGAGAGCATGATCCTGCATGGTGATGAGGATTTAGAACTCGCATTGACTTCAATAGGAAGGACACATGCATAGCATCTTGCAATTTGGGACAGTAGTTATCGTACATGGTAGATCAAGTACTCATAACATCAGTGTTCACTTGTGATTATCTGCAGTATCTCAGACATTTATGAAAATAGTTCCATGTACTTAGAATAGGACATACTTCAGGATCTCAGACTATGTTTTGTAGTAACTGCTACTAAGTGCTGAGATTAGTGGTAACAGTCTGAGAGTGTCTGGATCCCCCTTTTCTTCTCCTCCCAGCCCCCCCCCCGCCACCTCCAACCCCCGCGCTGCACGTGTTGGTGAGATCCATGTGATTATTTATCATGATGTTTTGACTGTCTCAATGGTATTCTATCCAGTAATTAATTTTCATTGTAATTTACAGGATAAGTTAATTTATCATGCACCTTTGAGTACTCTACCTGCCCTCTGCCCACTAATCTGGGACTGATTCTGACATTCTAAAGCCCTGAGCAGACTCTCACCACTGCTATAAAATAAAAATTCACTTCCTTGACAAATGTTTATTCTTTCGCATTCAAAATCTGGAAATATTACACTGGCTTGAGGCCCAAGATAGGCAAAAGTCAGTCCTGGGACAGAGACCACTTTTGCATAGATGAATGTTGTGTTAATATCTGATAGCTTGTGACTTTCCAGGACTAAAAACAAGATCTTTCTATGATTGGGAAAGGGAGATTCACAGTGAGAGACACAGCAGTAGATTCCAATGCTAGTAGGTATGACATCAGACTTTGAAAACATTGAGATTTTTATGTACAAGAACAACGAGGAGTCCGGTGGCACTTTAAAGACTAACAGATTTATTTGGGCATAAGCTTTCTTGCGTAAAAAACACACTTCTTCAGATGCTTATGCCCAAATAAATCTGTTAGTCTTTAAAGTGCCACCGGACTCCTCATTGTTTTTGTGGATACAGACTAACACAGCCACCCCTCTGATACTTCTGTACAAGAGTTTGCTACAAATATTACTTTTAATTTTTCTTTCACTCTGAGTCCTCTTCAGCTAAACTCCATGGTAACCAAATAGAGATGGGTGGGAAATGTTTTTTCCATCCTATGAATATTGAGTTCAAATTCTTTTCCTGGTCTGAACTGGGATGATAAGTCAAAAATAACTATAAACTGAGAAACTGATTTATTTTTCATTTCAGGACAACCTAAACTTTTCATTTTGATTGCAAAATATTTTGTCGATTTTTACTTAATTTAAATTCTCCAGCAATTTTATTTTTTGAAAATGTTGAAAAGTTTATTTTTAATAACTTGAAAACTTTTTGTTCAACTTTTTTTTTTCCACATGGGGAATTTTGTTGAACCTGACCTTGTTTTGCAGTTTTGGTTTGGCTAGAACGCCATCTTCTCACTATATATATATATATATATATAATTTCCAGTCAGCGCTATAGCTAAGGTATCTGGTTTTATGAATAGAGGGACACAATATATAGTATCTGTCACCTGTCGTGTGTGTGAAATCAGTGGGACTCCTTGGATGATTAAAGTGAGGCATGTGCATATTTGCAAGACTGGAACTTAAGAAAGAATCCTCTTAAAAATCTCAAATGAGAAGTAAAAAATGTATGAATGAAAAATGTAAGAATGAAATACTGGAATATCTCTACATGTCTTCAAATTTTATGGGCACTCTTTGAAATGAAATGTGTTGCTAGTGTCTGAACTTTATGGATTAGTATTGTTATGAACAACCACATCAATCAAGAAGCTGACAATGTAAATAAAGTAGGCAGTGGTGGGGAAATGATACGGACTGACGTTTGAGGAACATTAAGAAAAAAGATAGTTCTCAACTGTCAGCAAACTATGAAAATGTGTGCTTGAGGTGGAACAGGCATATGCTGATATGACAAATTGAGAATGCAATGCAATTTCAATGCATTGAAAATGTAACACTATGATAGGATAAGTGCATGTATGTGAGATAGGTGTGGGGCTGGGAGCGAAACACATTAAATATCAATGAGTTAGCAAATTTCTTTTACTTGAATTGCTTTCTAAAATCCCAACAACTAGGTAATTGCATGGAATGTGCATTTAATGATCTGGTTAACTTTCACATTTTCCAGTTCTCTGATGTAAAGAGAGATACCTAAAGTCTTGATGAATCAAAATGAGTGACTATGTTGAGTGAATTATAATGGAATGCTCCATATGCACATTGTTCACTGAATTGTCCAAAGTTTCCTAGGTCAGAGAGGAAAATCTTTTTAACATGTCTCCACTGAGTGGTAGTGCATGATAGGAAAAGCATTAGCGGATATGCTTGAACTAAATACTTGTGTTTTTATATCTATATGTATCCTTGAATGCAAACATGCTGATTCGTTAGAACTCTAATTCTACTCCTCTCCCCCTCCCCCACATGAATTGAATACCAATATTTTTGGACTTCAACATTTTGAAGTGACCTTCTTGTTAATAAACTAAACATTATTAGGATGACTTTGGGTGGGGTGTCCATCAACTGACAGTAACTATGACTTCAGAAAGTACCCGTCACCAAGGAGCCCTCAGTTTCGCTCTGGTAACTGCTCATTATAAGAGATGGAAGTGTTTGTGTGTGAGTGTGGGGAAGGGGATGAAGCCATTTTTCCTTAATAGTTGTTTTAAACTTGCTCTGCATTTTGAAATCTACTGACTTCATGCGTGGGTTTGGGGTTTTTTTTGAATAGTGTAATAAAGAATACTGTTTTACTGATAATAGCTGAAGTTACTGTGCTTCTTGAGATGCCCTAAATGGTTGCTGCCTAAGTGTAAATGGCTACCTCCTGGATAGTGGCTACCACATGGCTGTCTTTCTTCTCTCCTTCTGCTTTCTCATACCTACCCCATCATCAGACTTTGGATCCAGACCTCCAATACGTAGCCTGTCAATTCCCATCAATAACAACCGGTTGATGCGTGGATATAAATGAATAAATAAATGGCCTTTAACAAATTTAAATATATCTTTATGCCAAACATAGGCCATTGCAGACACTAGTCTCCTAATTTGTTGGAGTTCTCATCATACTTTGTTATTTAATGTCACTGCAGTCATCCCACTGAATGTGTTTTCCAGAGTTCCCATCTCCTCATATTCTCAAGTTACATGTTAATAGACCTTAGTGTAACTCTGTGGTTATATTTTCTCTAGTATGAGTTTTTGTGAGTGCAAGATGCCAAAATGTGAGGGATGTGGGGAAATTCAATAAATGAGATTCTGAACCAATCACATAGGAGCTGATGGTCCACAAAGATCACCACCAACTATCTCACGTGCTCTTGCTTTCTCTACAATTTGGTGCACAACTGATGGTCACAATCCTATTTTAGAATCAGCTGGCACAAACCTCTGAGTCTGCCCAATGTCAGATTGGTTTTAGTGGATGCTGAATGGGCCCAGGAGTTCACATTTTCCCCTGACACAGGATCAGGACCTATATTTTTATATTGGAAAGGAATGATACCTAAACACATAGGCATATATCTATAGCTACGTAGACTTCAAAATAGTAAAGCTAAAGAATTGTACTGTTTCATTAGAAATTAGAGCAGAGTTGGCAAAACAGCACTCATCCCATCTATGTTGGGAACAGGGCCGGCTCCAGGCACCAGCATTCCAAGCAGGTGCTTGGGGCAGCAATCTGCAAGGGGTGGCAGTCCGTGTGTTCTTGCCACCCCAAGCAGCGCGCTGAATTGCCACCATGGACGGCGGGGGCAGTCCGTGTGCCGTTAGGACAGCATGCGCATTTCCGCGGCGGCGGCAATTCGGTGGCAGCTTCTATGTTCGGCTGCCCACGGCGGCAATTCAGCAGCTTCTGTCTTCCGGCTGAAGACAGAAGCTGCCGCCGAATTGTCGCCGCCACGGAAACGTGCGTGCTGCCCTAATGGCATACAGACTGCCCCCGCCGTCCACGGCGGCAATTCGGAGCACTGCTTGGGGCAATAAAAACAGTAGAGCCGGCCCTGGTTGGGAAGCAGCCTACTAAAAAATTAATAAAAATAAACGGGGTTCTTCCTGTAGTTTTAAGAGAACAAGATCCTAAGATGACATCCTCCAGGGTTCAGAATATCAATGCAGAAAAGAAAAACACTAGATAAGTCAAATTGATCCTACACCAACATTTGAAATGTCAACAAAATTCTCAAAATATTGGTGTGTTCTTTCAGTTTAATATTTCTCAGAACCCTGTTCAATACCTCTGGTCAGAACTTTCAAATCAACTGGAAAAACCCATGCATATTTTTAGAGTTAGTTACTCTTCTTTCTGTCTTGACACTCCCATCTGGAGGAAACTCATTCTCCTTAATTTTGTGTGGTAAGCCTCACTCATTGAATCACAACTCATTGTTTCTAATACATTTTCCACTTAAGAGAGTCAAGGTCTCAGTTGCTGTTGAGTGATTCAAGCTAATCATAATTCTGGACTCTACTGATGCGTCCAGAAAGGCAAAGTTCTAAAGATGATTTGAGCTATTGAGTTCCCTGGTTTGCTTGTAGGAGAACTGGCTCACTGCATTTTCATTACATTTGGGCATAAATAATATTTTATTTTTAAGTTTTATGTAAAGAATGTATATAGCATGTGGATGGGTGCCTTTTTTTTTCTTTCAAAGCATGCATATAAGTATAATGACATTAAAGAAAGACATCATACTCCAATGAAGGTAATAGCAGGAATAAGTCTCAAAAGATTCACATCCCCAAAGAAAGAACACTTTCTTTACAAATCACTCAACCAATACATCCAAATCAGCTTAGTACTTTGAATTCCATAGCACTGTAGTACTCACTGTGAATTGTTATTATTCTGAACAGAAAAACAAAATATCTTAGAGATATCGAGTGAAAAGTGGTAAGACAAAAGGACACAGACGTTTGATATAGAATACAATCAGTGTCATGTACAGTGCACATCATTTCTGACTAGCTCACTTGCCTAGCCAGTTCCAGTCACTACATTATATCACTTAAATCCTATGTTTCAGTGATTTAAAGGCACCTGCCAACTTCTTAACCTTGGCAATTAATTTTTCTGTAGACTTTACATCCCAGAAAATAAATAACTAATCCTGTAACTGGGTCTGTAATTTTTCTGGATTAAAAAATCAAGGCCTCTGTCCCCATGAAGGCTTCTCTCAATGGTAGCAACAGAGTCATGATGCTTAGTTTGGACCATATGGCTGATATCTGGAAAACAGAGCTACAGTAGTACTGTAGCTAGACGAGAAGATAGAAAGTGAATAGTCATAATAGGGATGGTGTATTTATGCTATTCCTGCACAAATGGTGATATGCAAATAGCCAATCTCTCTCCTGTCCATTATTTCTTTTTGGAGTGGGGTATGAGGTGGATTGTCAGATTGTCTCTTTGAATCTCTAAAATAACTTGCATCTCTTACATAAATCATCCCTCACACTAAAGCTGAATATCGTTAGGATGACTGAAAAGCAGGACACCAATGATCACAATGAACTATATTAATGGCTGATGTTATAATTTTGTTCTAAACTGATCTGTTTAGAAATTTGAACTGACCCCATCATTAAATTCTCTGATGCTCATGAGCTTGGAGATAATGATAGGTTGTTGGAATTAATTTTTTTAGATGAACCTAGGTCAAGTCTGTTATAATACAAAGCCCAAGTTAGTTCTCCTCAGTCCCTACTTCTACTCCCAAAACAATGGCATAATGTTCAAAAGTGTGGAGCAGCAACTGCTCCCATTGACTTTAGTGGGGATTTGAAGGTCAGACCACTTATTTAGGAGCCTAAATTTTGGGCGCCTAATTTTTAGGCACCCATTCTTGAAAACATTCGCTTTAGCTATAATGATTTTCTACCCATGCCAATATGCTACACACAGTAAAGAGAGTACTGATGTGGTCCAGAAGTGCCTTAAGAATGAAAGCTATTGAAGTCAAACTTGCAGAAATTAAAGCACAGCTAAACCACTTAATATCTATATTGGATAATATTGATTTTAACTCCAGGACATAGCTGAGGTAACAATATATATGGGGTGGTTCTTCTTTTATTCAAAATCCAAGACCCATATTCTGTTCCTATTATACCTCTGCATCCTTTTGACTTCAGTGGGGTGCCATGTGTGGGACGGCACAATTTGGCCCAAAAGATATGGGGTGACACCAGTGTACCTAAGAACAAAAGCTCATTGTTTTTATTGGAAAACAAAGAGCCTATTCCAAGAGAGCTAGAAGCATAAAAATCCCAAAGTACTAGAAAGCCAATTACATCCCCCCTTACTTTGCCAGACCCCTCCCCTTTCCCACATTACCATTTGAATCTTAACAAGTTTCAGTATGATCCAGTCATCTGTCACTCAACTTTAAATGTCTGGGAAGCATGGGGACAATATGAAGAAAGCTTCAGTATATTCCTGAAACAGTAATACAAATGGCCTGGAAGTGAGAACTGTAGTTACACATTCCAGTAAGAAACCAAAAGATAAAATTGTGCAAGCGATGTAAAAGGCAGTACTGGGAAACCCATCTGTAGTCCTTCCTGTGAAAAGCAATTATATCATTATGCATCATTATAATGGCCTGACAGCACCTTTTAACCAAACCAGCAATAATGAAACATGCTAATTTATCATTGTCTCTAACAATTTTCCACAGCTGAGGCAAGGTAATGAACAACTATCATCCCAAGAGAAGGAAGTAGCAGTAGCTACTTGAACTTCCCATTTCACCTAGACATAGGACATGTCTACACTACAGCCCTAAGCTGACCTACATTAGGTTGGCTTATAGCCAACACAATAATTACTGCGGTGGCTGATGTCCACATTATCCTTCTCCTGTTGGTGGTGTGTGTCCTCATGAGGAGCACTTCCAGCAACTGAAGAGGAGTGTGTGTGTGGGGAGCAGGGCCGGCTCCAGCATTTCTGCCGCCCCAAGCAAAAAAAAAATTGCGACTGGCGGCGGCAATTGGGGAAAAAAAAAAAAGCCGCGATCAGCAGCAGCAGTTCGGCAGCAGGTCCTTCGCGCCTAGAGGGAGTGAGGGACCTGCCGCCCCCAAATTGCTGCACATGCCGCCCCTCTCCCTTGGCTACCCCAAGCACCTGCTTGTTAAGCTGGTGCCTGGAACTGGCCCTGGTGGGGAGGGGATGGGGGGGCTGAGTGCTACGACTCTCAGCTCCGCACAGCTCCCAGCTGGGAGTCTAGTTCCCCTTCCTCCCCCCCCCCCGGGCTTTTCTCACCTCCCTGCGCCTGGCCGAGAGTTTGGGGGGGGGGCAGCCAGCTGGGCTTCTCGCCTTCCTGAGCAGGGAGTCGGGGGAATCGGGGCGGCTGGACTCTAGCTGCCCGTCTATCTTGTCAATTTTACAGCTCCAGCATGGAGCCATGGAATTGGCAAGACAGCCAACAACCTATGTAAGTAACACAGTGTCTGCACAGGCACTGCTTCACCCTACACTACACTAACATAAGCCCTATGCCTCTCGTGGAAGTGGAGTTATTATGATGCTGTAGTCAGGCATTTACATCGGTGGGTCAAGGCTGTAGTATGTACACTGACATTATTAAGTCATGTAAACTTCCTTTTGACCTGACTGTGTAGTGTAGCCACAGTCAGCTGTTTCTAAGCCAGGTTGATCTGAATGTAACACGTAGGGCTTGTGTACATGGCAAGTGACTGTACAGTAAGCCAGGCTATGAATCTACAGCACACCAGCTTGCCATGTAGCAAGGTCAGGTGTAGACACGGCTACTGCGTACTGAAAGGTCTGAAGTGTAGCTTAACATACTGCTTTTCCAAGTAGTACACCAGGCTGTACTCTTGGACTTTCAGCGTACTGTAATAGTGTCCACATGAGACATTGCTACGTGCCAAGATGGTGAGCTGTAGATTCACACTGTGACTGGTCATGTAGATAAGCCCTAGGTGTTCACAATATGACTCCTTTCCATGTAACCACAGGGGTACAGATCTTCAGCTAGTGCAAACTGACATAGCTCTACTGAAGTCAAGAGCTCTCCTGATTTTAAAGCAGCTCTGGGCCAGGGAATTCTAAAGGTGTCCCTGACTAATGAACATTTTATATATATATATATATTTGGTAAATTCTTAAACTAATCAGACTGCAGTAATTGAACGTATGGTGTGAATTCCTGAAAGGGCATCTGTGGGACAACTTTTCAGTCACCAGCGTTGAGGCCAGTTCTTGACTTTGGAGAACAGGGCTAGCAGAGAAGAGACACAACTTCTGTTAAATTTGCACTTAAAAGAGTTAGGCAAGAAGACAGGCAAACAGACATTGCATGAGGAGGTACATTTCTTTAAGGTCGGGGTAACACAAGGATTTCACTTTCCCTGGTAGGTGGAAATTAGGAATGTTATCGGAGATGATGTTAGCTTATAGGGAGGTGAAAGAGCAATTCACTGCCCTTTCCAACATTCTCTAGCAATCATAGATCTATTACATCATTTGTTGTAAAAACCTCTGTTCTTTCAAGAAGTTGTTAGGACACTAATCATTTAAATTTAATTGTAACTTGTTTGAATTTGAGTAGTGTGTGAGTCTTCAATTGGAAACAGCACAGAGAATAATGCATAAATGCTGAGCACTTTAAAAAATCATTTTAATTATATTAGCATATTTTACATCAAGGCCACTTGTTAAGATTGAGGCAATCAGCATATACAGCTTTTAAAGCGGACGATATAAGGATAGGCTGATCAGACATAAGAATTCAAATCAACAAGTTGAAATGTTTTGAATAAAACTGTCCAAACAAATCAGCAACAGCAAAAGCTACAGAATGGCTGCAGAGCTTGACGTCATGCAAATCAGCGGTACTTTTTGGCACTTGAGGCACGACTACACTAAAGAGTTTACAGCGGTGCAGCTGCACCAGTGCAGCTGCACCGCTGTAAGCTCTCTAATGTAGTCGCTCTAACCCGATGCGCTAGAGCTCTCCCGTCGGCTTACTTACTCCAGCCCCAACAAGCAGCAGTAGCTATGGCAGCAGGAGAAGCTCTCCCACCGACATAGCGCTGTCCACTCATCAGAACATAAGAACGGCCGTACTGGGTCAGACCAAAGGTCCATCCATCCCAGCATCCTGTCTACCAACAGTGGCCAATGCCAGGTGCCCCAGAGGGAGTGAACCTAACAGGTAATGATCAGGTGATCTCTCTCCTGCCGTCAGGACTGGCTCCAGGCACCAGAGCAGGAAGCAGGTGCCTGGGACGGCCAATGGGAAGGGGCGGCACGTCCGGGTCTTTGGCGGCAATTCGGCGGCGGGTCCCTCAGTCCCTCTCGGAGGGAAGGACCCGCCGCCGAATTGCCACCGAGGAATGAAGTGGTGCGGTTGAGCTGCCGCCTAAGTGCCACCGATCGCGGCTTTTTTTTTTTCCCCTTCGCCGCTTGGGGCGGCAAAAAAGCATGAGCCGGCCCTGCCTGCCATCCATCTCCCCCTTCTGACAAACAGAGGCTAGGGACACTCCAGCACTTATGTTGATGTAACATATTGCTCGTGGGTGGTGGTTTATTCACACCCCTGAACAATATAAAATATGCCGATATAAGCAGCAGTGTAGACATAGCCTGTAAGGAAAGCTTCAATGCTGTTTGACAAATCTGTATTAATTTCAGCACTGTACAATCCAGGAAAACAGGGTTTGCTATACTGGACCACATCAGTACTCCAACTAATCTCTCATTGTTCTCTGATGGTGTCCGATACCAAATGCAACAGAGAAAGGTGTGAAGGTTGGGGAGATACCTATGCACTTTAAATAAAGTTAAATTGGATTTTTTCTTAATCTCACAACTTCAAAATCACTTGTATCTTTTACCTAGGTTTTATTTTTTGTGACTCCCCTCCCTACCTCCTCTGCAGCATGGGGCGCAGATTACTTGCTAGGATCCTCTGAATATTTCTCATTTAATTAGGCTCCTGCCATTGCAGCAGCTTTGGATATTGGTGCACCTCAGTCCCTCCTATTCTCTGCCTCTGGTGTTTAAGTTTCCTAAGGGCTGTAATACTTTGGTCTAATTCGGATTGTTGGCTTGGTGTGGGGGCAGTAGGGTGGTTTTTAGTGGCCTGTGAAACATATGTGGTCGGACTTGATGATCTGGCAGTTCCTTATGGCCCTGAACGATGACTCTGACATTATGACTTATACTGGTTTAAAAAAAACACCTTTGCATGCTTCATCTTTTGAGACATCACATCAACTTGGGAACCATAGTTCAACATAGAGTTGCCAAGCAGGAGTCAGATGGTAATTTTTTTATTACATGGTTTTGCATAATTTAAATATTTTACACATGCCCTACGTTAACATTTTAAACTTTGCCGTGAACAAAATAAAATGGCTGTTGCCTATATGGAACCACTATGTTGCAGCAAAACTCCCTGTTTGATCTGATGTCACCAGTATAGAATATATTGAGCTGTATGATCTAACATGAGAGCTGGTCTCTGCTGTCTCAGAAACCTGAGATAACCAATCCAAATGTACTCCAACCTTCTTGAATGTATGGTATCCTTAGCTAATCAATGAACCTGAATAAATACCATGTAACTTCAGTCAAATGCATAACTCCACCTACCCAGTTCAAAACTGCACTATGAAAAGCTCCAATAAAAATTTTCACTAGCAGTGAGAGAATGAATGCAAACTTAAATCCTAATTCAGTAAGGTACTTAGCTCATGAGAGTCCCTTTTGAAATCAGTGAAAATACTCTCACTCTCATGCTTAAAGATACAAACATGCTTTTGGTTCCTGCTAAATCAGGGTCTGAGTGCTTAACTTAAATGGAATTTTCACTGATGAAAATACTTCATGTGCTCTCACTATTTCACTGTGGGTAAAAATTTCAATGGTGTGCCTTAGTGCATTTTTGAGCTTCTGCTTTTTCGCAGATGCTCCTTAAACTTGAAAAAGATCAGCTTTCAAACAGTCTGCAAGCAATGCCTCTCAATCACATCATCTTATAACATTTGAAAATGTAACATGATTCCTAGTAAAATAAGTGTGACGGGTTGGATCACAGAAACCCCCTGGAAGCTGCCACCTGATGTGCCAAGACTACCTCTGCTCCTGTTTTCCCTGCCAGCTCAGGACTCCAGCACCCTAGATACAAGAGTGGTACATTTATACAAATAGGATGATCACACTCAGTAGATTATAAGCTTTGTAATGATACCTTACAAGAGACCTTTTGCATGAAGCATATTCCAGTTACATTGTATTCACTCATTACCATATTTTTATAAAACCATATAGACTGGACAACATCACAATAAGGTACAATGCTGCTGAGGGCTAATTTAAAGACGCTTAGGGTGACCATATTTCCCAAAGGGAAAACTGGACGCCGCATGGGGCTAGCCCAAGACTGCTCCTTCCCCCACAAAGCTAGACTGAGCTGCTCGCACGAGCCCTCCTCCTGCCACGCGGGGCTGGCCTGAGTTGCTCACCCAAGTCCTGCCTCCTCATCACCACATGGGGCTGGCATCACTGCTCGCTCAAGCCCTTCCTGCCCCCTCCTGAGCCCTGCCTCCCCAACAGAGTGGGGCTGGCATTGCTGCTTGTCCCACTGCAAGTTCCTCCCCAATCCACCTTTTTGACACAAGTGAGCATTTGTCCAGTTTGCTATTGCCAACCAATCAAGTTGGCAAGAGTAAACGGGATAAATGACCATTTTTACGAAAAATGTAGGGATGGTCAGGACAGGGCTTACAAAAGGGACTGTCCCAGGCAAAATAGGAACCCTAAAGATGCTACAGATGTAATTATTCCAATAAAAAAAACCTTCTTTTCTCTCTTAAAACAACACTGTGTGTATTTTCCCCTTCCATCTTGAAAGTTAGAATCTATTAAGACAACCAGAAAGAAAATACAAATGGAGCTAGAGATTGCATTCAACTGAATACAGAATATTGTACTGCTCATTTCCTATTTGTATTGGAAGTTGCAGAACACAGGTGTTGAAATGGGAAAAAATATCTTTCACAACTTTAGCATCTGGCTTCTTGGAAGACTCTAGAGGTAGCTATGCTGACAATTTTGGACGGGAGTTATCTCTGGACTTGTCAAGTGACTACAAATTTGTCTGTTCTGTTTTGCAAAAGTCCATTTTCCTTTCTCAAGGAATGTAAGCATATCCTGAAAAGAATGTTCTGCAAAGTCCCTCAGGATAGCTACTGCATATGGCAGGCCAGCTGTCTTAAAAAAAGACTAATTTTTCCAAATCCACTCCTATTATTGTTTTCTGTGGATATCTCTGCCTTTGCCTTAGAACCTACCATGTATTCTTCCATGTCCCTTTTGAGCTCTTTCGAGAATAATGTAAAACAAGGATCCCAATGAAGCTGAATATAATGGCAATCTTATGATGAGTCTTGGACTATAGTGGGAAACATTTAATGAATTCTCTCATTTCACCCATGATGCATCATCCATGTTCACACCTCATTAAAATTCTCATTCTTTTCCCCCCAAGCTACTTATTTAAGTATTTGTATGTCCCCAATGGCCAGAGTATCTGAGTGATGATTTGGGGGGGAGAGAAGTGAAGAATCATTAGTGTTTTGTTCATATGAATGTCAGCAGAAAATTAAATTGAGGCCTGAACTCCAATTTGTGTAACCATGAATTAAAATTCCTTTCAGGTGGAATTACCTTATAAAGGTTTGGTTATTTAATCAGGAAACAGAAACAATAACATGTGACTCAAAGCAATTGTTCAGCTTGAATAGTGGACAATATATAATGATCTAAGGAAAAACTGTAGCAAGCAAACAGTTCCATCAGGCAATATCTTTCCCTCTCTCACCCTGTGGAAATCTCCCACAACACACCTGAGCCACTTGATCAATGGAGTAACGTGTAGCAGTAGTAAACTGTTATCTTCTGTGGGCCATTCACTAATGAGAGGGGGGGTGGAGGGGGGGAGAAACCCTCATTTTGCCAGTGGGTTTCACAGCAATTTGCTGACAAGAGAGGAGTGTAGAGACTGAGGACTCCAGGGTTCAATTCCAGGATCTGTAGGGCAGTATCCTCTAGTGGTTATAGAGACCATACTGTCCCATGGCCATAACTTCCTCCATCTCCTCCTATTCATCTTGCATCATGGCTCCCACACTCCTTTACTTTTGCCATGCCCCACCACTGGATTCTGTCTCCTTGCCCTTCTGTTGTTGCTCCCACTTCCTGCCCGTCCTCCTTCACAACTTATGGCCCTGAAACCCTATCTCTCCTCTGCATTCCTGTATATCTTCTTCTTCCATTCCCCCTATATTCCCTAGTTACCAGCAGCAGAAGCATTGAGACTGCAGGAGAGAGAGTCACCCTGATCTCAGTTCCTGTGCCTGGCAGCTGGGAGGAACAGTTGGAAGGAAAGTCCTGATCATCCCCTGGAGTCCTGGGCTGCAGCAAACTCAGTTGCTCTGTGTGGACAGCTCTGCACAGTCTGGTTGCCACTAGGAGCTGTGATAAGATGGAGCATGTGCAATGAGGACAGAATCTTTGCAGATTTTAGGTGCCAAACTTGTCATTACTGAGCATGTGAAAACTGATATTGTTCAGAGGCAGAGAGTGGCCACAATTGAGTAAATTTTCATGGGGCTGGCAAAAAGTACATCTGACACCAGGGCAGACATCCTGCCAAATTTAAATCCCTGCTCCAAAGCATGGAGGCATTAGAGTTTCTTAGTGAAAAAGTACTATTTGTGTTTTTCACATTCTCAAAACAACATATTTTTCTCTAACCTCATTCTTGGAAATAACTAATCACTTTAACTGAAATACCTCCCAAAAAATTCAGTCTAAGGCAAAGAGCTGGCATGGAAGATTTCAGCCCAAATGGCTTCCATTTGGAAAATATATAAGCAATTGAAATTATAATAGCAAGTGCCAGGCAACCTAAGCTTTAGGCAGTGCTACTAGCTGTACATATTACCACCTGTAATATGTATAAGGGTACAATAAAAGTTAAATCACTGAAATATTTAAATGGTTACATGGAATTTCCAAAATGACTAGATATGTTCATAGGCAGGGAACATAACTCTTCCAAAATGCTCACATAACAAAGGAGAAGGACACTTGTTTGTTCAGGGTGATGAAAGGAGCCAAGAAGAAAAAAAGTAACACCCTAAAATCAGAAAAAGGAAAATTCAGGGTCATATACTGCCATCTGTTGTCAAATGGGTCTTTGGCTGATATCAGTGAAGTTCAGTGAGCAGAGTGAGAGTGAGATGTAACTCTTAGGGCTTGTCTACTTATAGCACTGGAGCTGCACTGGTGCAGCTGTGCCACTGTAGTGCTTAGTGAAGACCCTACCTAGGCCACTAGGAGATCTTCCCCCATTGGCACAGTTACTCCACCTCCCCGACACGTGGTAACTATGTCAACAGGAGAAGTCCTCCTGTCGACATAGCGCTCTCTACATCAGGAGTTCGGTCAGTATAATTGCATCTCGGGGGGGGGGGGGGGGGGGGGGCGTGGAAAATCCAGAACAACGAAGTTATGCCAACATAAGTTTGTAGTGTAGACCAGGGCTTAGTAAGATGAGTAGAGAAACCCCTGTGTACGTACATGTGCCACAAGACTGCCCCTGGAGAGTAAAGCAGGGTCAGGGTACCTGTGCCTGACTAGTTTAACCTTCCACCTAATTAAGCTCTGGAAGAAGATGGAATTTGATTTGAGTACCGTCCCAATAAGGGAGCTTGATGGGGATGAGTAATTCCAGGTGTGGGAAGGAAAGGTAAAAGTTCAGAGTTCAGTCAGACACAGAGAGAGAGATCAGGAAGGGTGCTCCTGTAGAGAGGCCTACAAGGAGTGAGAATCTCCTCTGGGAGAGGCCTTGGGGAGAGGTCTCAGGGAGAGACTGGCACAGGCTATGTAGGGGACTGGGGAAAGGCTCACTGGAAAAGAAAAGGAAGCTGACGGTAAATAGAGATTCACAAAGTGTAGGGGAAGCTCCTATGGGGGGAGACCTGAAGAGAGAGCCTGGGGAAGCTGAAAGTCTTGCCTTGTTAGAAGGAGGAGACAGACGCTGCCAAGTTTTAACTGATCTGGATCTTTGGAACAAGAGACTCAAACAGTGTGGTTGAGAGTTTAGGGGCCAACCTCGCCAGAGTTTGGGTTTCTTAGCTCAGTGCTCAGAGAGGTGCTATATAGAGACTTCAGAGAAGGGAAGTCAGACTGGTCCAGGTGGGGTGAAGCTGAGAAAGAAATGGGTTTTCCTGATATAGGGGAAAAGTAATTGTAGTGTTCTTATTTGTTTTTGATTTAATAAACTAATTGTGGCAAGGGGAAACTTTCCTAGCATAATTCTGTCCTGAAGAGTATATGATGAAACACTTCTGGAAGAGTGGGCATCTCCAGGGACACACTCCTCCAAGAGGAGGCACTTCTGCATGGGTGTTCATCATAGATGTGATTAGGAGGAAAGAAGCGGAACTGGATGGACCAGTGAATGAGATCGTCTCTTTAAATCCTAAATTCCCCGAACTCCACTCAAAGGATCACTGAATTGTTTTCCTGCCTTAAAAAGCAGTGTCTTGTCTTCTCTACATGGGTCACAATGGGTTAACAAAAATAATTGTGAACAGGTTTTGCATCAAGACTTAGTTTTCCCAGATTTTTTTTTTCACACTTGAGAGTCAGGGCATCTGGCAACTCATTTAGGTAAAGGACAATTATTAATCACCTTCCATTATTTCAGTTATGATGTATGAAGTCTTTCACACTTGTGAGATTTCAAAAGTATTTAAAGCTGATACCTCCCGGTAATAATTTAAAGTCTATTACAAATAACTCTCAGAGGAAACAGCCACCTGTGTTCATTTAGCAGCTCATGGTCACTCCAAAATACATTACTGTACTGCTGAATTTGTTTGCTTTCCTCCAGGAAAAGCCACTACTTGGTGCTGTTCAATTACAATGCCCTTCAACACAATAGGTTTCATTTGTTATGACTCTTTCCCTTTAGAAGTTAATCGTGTGCTTAATGGCAGATTAGTATTCATTTCTCACTGTTTTGCAACTGAGAGAGGTCAAGAAGGAAATGATAAAATCAGACCTTAAAGTGCTCCACTTACAGGTCTATAAACACTGAGAGAATACAGTACCTTAACTACCCAGCTGGTGAGTCCCAAAACTCCCCCAAAATGAATAGCTTGCTATCTAATCTATCTGTAGTGAAATCCTAGCCCCACTGAAATCAGTACGAGTTTTGCCTCTGACTTCAGTGAGGCCAGGATTTCACCCTTAATATTTCGATTTCTGTACATTTTGGAGCAATATGGGAATCCTAGGCATCCAGACTTCAAGGCAAAAATTTGGTAAATCCTCTGAAGAATTATCTTAGCAGGTGCTGTGGAAAGTGGGTGGAGGGAATGATGATCCAATGGGCTCTTCTATGGGAGGGAGATCCATGGCACAGTATATAGAGTAGCAGCAGTACATCTAGTTCATCACTGCTACTTCTGAATCCATTTTACAGTCATTCTTATGACCATTTAAAGATACATTTGATTCTATAGCCACATGGAAAGCAGCCCAAATACACATTGCTACCAACACACTGCACTGGAGAAGAGAAGCAGGAAATAAAGTCAAGGAATTAGAAAAGAGGTCTAGTAAATAAGTCCCCCACCTCCAGTGTCAGTCACAAAGGATGCTCCCAATTACATGTGGTGTAGCACTCAAAGTCAGAAGACCTGTTTTTTTCCCCTAGCTTTACCACAATCTGTAGCACCTTGGGCATGTCTGTTCCTCCATTTCCTCATTTATACAATGGTAATACCTACCTATTTACTAACATGTTTTAAGACTGTTTTTTGTAAAAATCATTGAGATCTTTGGTTTGATAAGTGAAAAATACGATCATTTTACATTGGCTTAAAAACCGTTTATTTCTGCTCTCTTCTAGTTATACAAGCCTTAATCTTTATTAAGGGAAAGCTTCCATTGGTTTAATTGAGAATCAGATTTACCTAAGTAAGATCTGCAAGAATGGACTTTAAGACATTTCCCTCAAAGAATTTCTTTTCATGGTAATAATTCAAAGATACAGTTTACAGTTTAATGCCTTAACATATCTTTATTTTTGCTGTATGTGAAGTATCTTACCTTCAGAAACAGGTTTCTGACTCACAAACCTTCATGGCATACTTGAGCTGGCCTTAGACAATTAGGAAATATATTCACCATCTTGTTAACAAATATATATTTTCCTTTTGACAACACTGTCTCAATAAAATAAAGGAGGGGAAAAAAAATCAAAGTTTGCTATTGTAACTTCCCAAGTGTTTCTCCACAGGTAATCAGCCTTCTTTCTTTTACAGAAGCATTGGAAAATCCTAATGTGAACATTCAAAAGCTCATTTCCTGGAAGTTGAAATTCCATCTCAAACCTTTAGTCAAGACAGCAACCATTGCACTGTTCTTTTAGGAATTACTTAGATACTGTGATAGTGCTGCCATTGGTTTTTGAGGGCGTCTTTTGGTATTGTCCCCTATAGTGTCAACTGATAGGTGACTATCTTGAGCCATCTCCTCCTTCCTATTTGACATACCTTAACCAGTCCCTTAGCAAGAGGCCCTTAAACCAAAATATTTGTACCGGAAGCACTATGCCAAAGCCTGATCAACAGACGAGATTAATAAATCATTACAGGGAACTTCATGTTTGTCCCACCCTCGCAAAAGCTAGGGGAGACTGCCAATGGTCAAGAGAGGCCTTTCCATCTCAAACAGAAGGAAAGTGTTCCCAAGCCAAGCACCAAGTCACCACTTGAGGGGACATATATCACTGGCAGACATGGATAAGTTTTGAGGGAGCCTTTCTTAAGATTTTGGCAGCACTCCATTGCTTCCATGTTTCCAACCTGGGAGTGGACCACAGTTTCTTCCTTTCTGCTTGAAGATGCTGCTGACAAGTGACTAATATGCTTCCTGGTCATAGCTAGCAGTTTCATCTCCTTGATCTGTTTCTTTTTCTGCTGTTTAGAGCTGTTTTCTTTGCTATTTGTGCTAATGCTGCACGTTTAGTTACTCCAGTCAACACTTTTAAATACTGGTCAGATCTCCAGTATGCAGTTAAATCAAAGTTCCTGGTGTGTAGTACTCTTTTCAACCCAATTGTCGAAGGTATTAGAAAAAAATCCATCTTTATTAATATTTAATAACATGGTTCACTAACCATAATACAATTCAGATCAAATGTTCCATACCTTCTTCTGTGGCTGGTATTAAATAATTTCAGGTTCAGCTGTACGTAATACTGAAACATTAAGCACATATCTACTTAGCTCCATTTTAAATAAGAATTACTATCTCAGCTGCTCAACCTACTAAAATTTATATGGATTGTCCCCTGAATTTCTACTGAGAAAACACACAGGCTGGGAAGAATATGGAATGAGCCTGAAAGTGAAATGAGTTACTGTAGGAAGTAAGATTGTATCCAAACCTAGCTGTCTTGAGAGAACATTGCAAATCTCACCTGTTTGCCACAGCTTTCATGCCAGAACTGAAGACAAGGAACCACTAACACCCACACTAACAAAACCCACAAAGCCATGTAGGGCCCGATCCCACGTCAATGAAAAGCTACTCAGACTTTGGATTAGACTTCTGCTCTTTTAAGAGGTTGACTGGGGAGAGAAAAGCAGACTGTGATCACATGGATGCTAACAAGATGGGTGGTGTGCTACTACTAAGGCTAGGTCTATACTACCCGCCTGAATCGGCAGGTAGAAATCGACCTCTCGGGGATCGATTTATCGCGTCCCATCGGGACGCGACAATCGATCCCCGAATCGGCGCTCTAACTCCACCAGCGGAGGTGGTAGTAAGCGCCGCCGACAAAAAGCTGCAGAAATCGATTTTGCCGCCGTCCTCACAACGGGGTAAGTCGGCTGCAATACGTCGAATTCAGCTACGCTATTCACGTAGCTGAATTTGCGTATCTTAAATCGACTCCCCGCTGTAGTGTAGATGTACCCTAAGTTAGTTTGGGGTTTTTTTTCTATTTTTTTAATGCCCTTAATTGGGCCCTGATCCTGCATAACTTAAGTACATGATTTACTTCTAAATATGTAAGTAGCCCAATTGCCTTCAATGGGATTATTTACATGCTTGAATTTAAGCATGTGCATAAGTGTGTCCAGGACTGGGACCTCTGTTGCAGAAGACATAAATAAAAATGCTCCTGTCCAAAGGTGCTTATGATTTAGAAATATCCACATGAACAACTCCATAATAACATAATGATGTGTCAATGAGGAAAGAAACATCAGCAATAACATACTAATACACCTAGCTCTTATATAGCACTTTCATCAGTAGATGTCAAAGGACTTTACAAAAGGGGTCAGTATCATTATCCTTATTTTACAGCTGTAGAAACTGAGGCACAGGGATGGGATGTGACTTGACCAAGGTCACTCAACAGGCCAGTGGCAGAGTGGGAATAAAACCTAGGTTTCCTGAATCCTGGTCAAGAAAAACAGTGTCATTGGCTCTGCCTACACTTTGAGGTAGGAATCACTCTCCCAGCTCAGAGAAAATGTACTTATGTCAGTTATCATTGAAATAGCAATATTATAATTCCAACATGCACTAAAAATAGAATGTGGCTACAGCACCATGAGCTGTGGGACAGCCTAGCCGCCCTGAGCACCTGCCCATCTGACACCTTAGGCCCATACTCAGCATGCCAAGCCATCCCACTGCTTGTGCAGAAGAGGCAACACTGTTTTTAACACACATACTCACAGCAGATGTCACAGAACATACACATGCAGCTTTTTGATCTACTCAAATTCCTAGAATTTCTGTAACAGAGAGTCCTGTGACACCTTTAAGACTAACAGATGTATTGGAGCATAAGCTTTCGTGGGTGAATACCCACTTCGTCAGACACCCATGAAAGCTTATGCTCCAATACATCTGTTAGTCTTAAAGGTGTCACAGGACTCTCTGTTGCTTTTTACAGATCCAGATTAACATGGCTACACCTCTGATACTAGAATTTCTGTGTTACTCTGTGTTATTTCTGTCCTGATTGAACTCCTACCCTCCAGAGAAGTAGAACTTCCAATTGTGGGGCGGGGAAGGGAACGTGGAGAATGTTTCAAATTCTAAAACAGAATAGACAACGTGCATCTGATGCTTATGCAAAATGTGCATCGTTTTTAAGCATCTGAAACATTACACCTAACTTACCTGGGCTCCTACGTAAGCAGTTTAAGCCAAGTACCACTTGTTGTTTTATAAAGTAGGTATTGAGACTTTAACATTTTTAATACTCTTCTGAAAAAAAGATTTTTTTTTGTCCTGCTTCTAACTTTCTTTTACCAATATCGATGGAACAATTGTTCTGTCCTCTTCCTCCCTTGACTGACTCTTGATATTAGCATCAAGTACAAAGCAGATGTGTTAACATTAATATTCCATTTAGACTTAGCACCTGCTGTGATATTTCCAGGACTACCCTGATTTCTTAAGATAATGTCCCTTGTCCCAGAAGCCTGATCAGTGGTCCTAACTTACTGTTTGGTCCATTAACCTTTATGACTTTTAAACATCTCACTAGACTCTTAAAGGCTAATTTTTGTGGTTTGTTCACCACCAACAGCTTAACCAGTCACATTGCAATGGTGGAGAGGATTTGAGCTTCTCCTCCTCCTCCAAGGCAATGTCAATAAATCTATTGGATGCTGACATCTGAATGGAATGCAACCTTACATGCAGCTGAAAAATCAGTTGAAGTGGGAAACTAGTTGCAAAATTCTGAGAAGCTAATGGTGTTCAGCTGTCAAGACAATTAAATACACCAGAGATGTAATTTTATTTTGCAGTGTAATTCCCTGGGGGGCATAGATATTATTTTATAACTACCACTAAATTGCTGTGTTCACTTCTGAGTTATTCAAGAGGTGTAAGTGTGTAATGTACATACATGTATGCAAACAGCATCATCATTGCCAAAGCAGAGGATGTAAACCAATGAGCCTTTATTTTTCAGGAAAGGAAAATGCCCCTTCTGAATTATTATTGAGGGTAGTGCCCACTAGATGTTTCCAAACAGCCCATGCTTTGTGGATCTCACAAAGCATATGTGTGTATGTGAGAGAGAGAAAAATGTTATTTCATAAAACATCTGTCATGATGGCTGTGAAGAATTTCATTTTAATAGAACACGTTAACTTTAGCTGTATGGTAGCAATTTTGATATTTAACTAGCTAGAATTAGAATGTTGTAGTTAGGAGTATTTCTAAGACTGGTTGTTCATCATGCCAAAATAAGGGGAAAAGTCAGCAATAAAAAATGCAGAAGTAAAAAAAAAATAGCTAAGAACAATTAAGTATTGTGCACAATAGTTCATCTTAAATAAATTGTCATGAGAAACTGAGGGTAGCCAAGAATAAAAGACATCAGGTATATTTAGGATACATAGGTGAAATACAAGCAATGTTGTATCAGAGGGTCTACAGGTCTGTAAGATGTTTCACTTAGCAATTTAGGTTTTAGGATTTAAGCATAAGTAAATTGATAATATACCTGCTGAGCCTATGTCTGTGATATGCTGATGTTTTGAAAATGACTGCTAATTTTGGATAATGTCTATGCTTAGACCAGGGGTCGCGTTTGGTATGCGTTTGGTACGCGGCTGGCCAGGGTAAGCACCCTGGCGGGCCGGGCCAGTTTATTTATCTGCTGACACGGCAGGTTCGGCCGATCGCAGCCCCCACTCGCTGCAATTCGCTGTCCTGGGCCAATGGGGGTGGCAGGAAGTGGCGCGAGCTGAGGGATATGCTGGCCGTGGCTTCTCGCCGCCCCCATTGGCCCGGGATGGCGAACCGCGGCCAGTGGGGTCCGTGATCGGCTGAACCTGCTGCGTCAGCAAGTAAATAAAACTGGCCCGGCCCGCCAGGTTGCTTACCCTGGCAAGCCGCATGCCAAATGTTGCCGACCCCTGGCTTAGACAGATGACCCTTGGTAGCCAAGGTGAAATGTTAGAGACTTCCTTAAGGTAACCGCCTGTTACCATGGTGATAAGGTGATGTAAATGTTAATGAGCATAAGTGGAATTAATGAGTTAGTCTCTGAAAAGTAGTGGGGGGTGGAAGTTCAAATAAGGAAAAGAGTTAAAACCTTCATAAATATGTATGGACCCCAGTGAGTGTCAGCGTAACACATTTTAAAAGCTGTATCCCATTCTGTGTACCTTGGTGGGGGGAGATACCAGCAGGATGTTCACTGGTTGGGGGTGAGGATGAAGATGAAAACGAACCTTTCGGGTTTTCCTGCAAGGCATGGTGTGAGTAATACGCATATTATTATGCATTCTGGATTGGTGCGTCTCTCTGTCACCTGATCACAGTGTGTGTATTGTTTGTTTGGTTAATCAAAGTAATGATTATAGCAAGAGCACTATGAAGTCCCTGTTGTGCACCATGAAGTCCCCTTTCTATTGATAACCTCTCTACTGTAGTCTATCCTGGGGGCCATCCCTCTCAGATTAAAGTACGTGTATACCCTCACCTTCAGGTGGGTAATTGTCTAAAGTAACCCATAACTATAGAAAAGGCTACAGTGAGAAACATCAGATATCCCTTATTTTACAAAACAATGAATTATATTTAATCAACAAAACAATGAATTATATTTAATGAATAGATTAACAACATTTAAAGCCCTCCAAAAAGAACCAAAAGGTTTGTCATTTTTTAAATGAACAAGGAGTCAGCTCTCTAGTGAGCTGTTCAGAGTGACAAAGACTTTGGGCCACTGACACTAAAGTCTCTGACACCACACTGTGGCAATGAAAAGGGTCTTAAAATGGGGTAAGTTAAACAATAAGGTCATTAACTACATTGTTGTGTCAGTGTAATTAGTGTAAATGGGAATTCAGGCCTATTTTTTTTATAGGAGGGGAACCCCTCCCCCACCAAAAGTCATCCTTTTTGTCATAGAAGTCATGTCTGTGACAAACATTCACTCTTAATTATGTCCATTAGCTTTACTAAAAATGCGGCTTTTATTGATGACTCCAGTCTTATTAATTCGATTTCCCGGCTCAGCCACTGCTGGGACTTTACAGCTAGAGATCCACTAAGTGAGCATTCCAGTCATTTCCATCAGATGATAAAATAGTAACATCATATACTCAGATGTCCCTAAATGACAGGCTATAAACTAAATTTCTATAACAGATAGCTTTCAGCAATATGCACCCTAATTTTCAAACTTTCCACTGTAACATCTCCCATTATTATTGCTTTCCCTTTCAAAGAGCTACTGATCTGTCAGAGGGATGAAAGTTTGACCTTCAAACATCGGTATAACACCAGTATGTGTAAGTGGCTTAAAACTGAATGTGTCCATTATGTGTGCTTCAGAGAATATTTAACATTCCAAATTTGTGTTTTTTAAAAAATAGGTCACTTAGAACTAATGCACAAATTCTTGGGCTTGATTCTGCAGCCTTATACAGGAAAACTCTGGCTTCCTGTGTTGCCTCCTATTAATCCTTTAAAAAAAAATCTGGAATTATAGGACAGGCATTCCCCCCCTCCCCCCAAGGTCCTGGGATCCTAGCTCCTTTTGCTATCTTTGAAGAGGGAAGCAGGTGTCCCATATTTCCCCTTTCTTCTCTAGTGGCTGCCGGCTGGCCCCGTCCTTTGTTAGAAGTGGCTGGCTGCCTAGCCTTTCTCTCATGACACTGTAAAAATCTTTAAGGGAGACAACTGCTCATTTACTCCCCTATTCAGCAGTAGCAGGATTGTCAACCCTGCTGGTGGTCCTGCTTATTCTGGGACATAACTTCTACCCAGAATGCCTCGTAGCACTAGGGAATCTTAGTGGTGGCGAGGCACTTCTCTCCAGAAGACAGCAAGAGATATCAGTTGATCCAATCCTTTACCCAGCTTCTCCTGAGTCATCACCCAGAGATACTGACAGGTTTATGGATAAACTATTCACTGTTGCCTAATATGACCTGAATGTGTGTATTTGTTTTTTGTTGTTGTTGTTTTTTTTGGTTTCCTCCCACAGAATGCTTTCTGTTTTTCATAGATGTACAATTTAAAGGAAAATCCTACTGGGAAAAGCTTATAGTCTTTGAGAGAGTGGTAGCCCTTCTACAGAATCTTTAAACAAACCTACTGACTAGAATAGCAGGGACAAAATTCTTTATTTAATTCCATAAGTTGGTATAAACATTCTATAGGAAGAACATGGCTCTCTGAAAATCTATAAGCTTTTAAACTGATTTCCATAGAAATCTATTTTATTTTTATACAGTCCTTTTGTCTTCATCTATCTTAAAAGTATAGGACTTTTCTATAAAAGACACCATAGCTCTTCTAATAAAGAAAACATCAGTAGATGTATGATCACACTTTAAGTCCCAAAGGAACTCTACAAAGCACTTAGGTCTCAAAAGGATCCTATGAAGCAGTCCATTATCTTGAAATGGTGTTCTGGCTCTTCACTCTCCCTTATATAACGACTGTAATGTACAGTTCCTCCACATAAAACATACACTAATGTAGTTAGTCTACAGCCCCAGGGGGATTCAATTCAGTGAAGCTTCTAAAAGCATTCTGTAGCTTTCCCTTGGCTCCTCCACTTGTTTTAATCCTCTTTCATCTTCTACTATGATCTGAGTCATCTTTGAATTCCATCACAGTTATCTGATCCTCTTCCAACTCCTCTGATATAGCTCCAATATATTCTCCGATTGCAATAAATATCCCAACAGCTTGGACAGCTGAGCTCTTTCAGCTCTCTAACGCCCTATCTCATTAGGAGTTTGATTAATATAAGATCATCTGACTATAGAGCATTAGGGTTTTGTTTGTTTGTTTGATTGTTTGCACGTAGATACAAATGGAAAAGAAACTGTCTGAGATATTTAGAAGTTAGCACAACAGTTGATCCTGAATCAAACTTCTGGATAGGAGCATCAGCTTTTAAATGATAAAAGAAAAAGAAAAAACATATCACCTGTGGGTGAACACTTTTTACAAAATGATCACTCCATATCTGACCTCTCAGTCCTCATCCTCAAAGGAAACCTGTACTACACTTTCAAGAGAAGAGGCTGGGTGTTTAAATTCATAGCTTTGCTAGATACTAAAAATCATGGACTTAATAAAAACTCTGGATTTATGGTTTATTACAGTAATCTGTAACCCACTAACCCCCTTTTCAGTCCTATGACTGCAAAGGTGTTTACTGGCAACTTGAATGGTCTCTTAGAATATGTGTGATAACTACTTATACTAAACAATCTGTTCCACTTTGTATTTAGCTGACAGTCTCAGTACCTTTCCCAGACCTGAAGAAGAGTTCTGTCTAAATTAAAAAGCTTGTCTCTTCACCAACAAAAGTTGGTCCAATAAAAGATATTACCTCACCCACCTTATTCTCATCAGATCCTAACTCATTTATGGATTTGTTGCTTGACTCCCACAGTTCCCCCGCTGTAATGGATCAAACCACATACATTTTGACCACTGGAAAAATATGGATTTGGATACAGAATCAGACTTTTACTTCTGAGTGTGTTTGGAAACAGAGCTTTGGTTCAAGCCAATCACAAATAAACATCAAAATAACATAATACTTCAGCCCTATCTTAATGAATTTGGTGGCACAAATGCCATAGATTGTATTGGTGAAGGATTGAGCCTGTAATGCTTAATATCCGTCACAGACAAACTTACATTTCATTTTGTAAAATAGCCCTTTGAAAAAAATAATCTCCGGTACAAATAGTAACCAACTGTTAAAAATAGTGGTGCTGGTGAATGTGACTTTAGTACCTCATGCTTACAAATGCATCAGCCTTGTATTTAACAGAGGGCTGTGAAAGCAGAAACTCAGGTTTCAGCCTATTATGAAGTTCATCATTCATCCTAGTTATCCAGTTTTTTTCTGAGATTCTTTCAGCAAAATCACGGAATTCAAGACTTAACATTCCTGCTATTTCCAACGTAAATAACAGGCAGAATTTCCCTCCCATGTCTCCTCCACCCCTGCCCCCCCACACACAGTGGAGGTCATGAACAGTAAAAATGTACAAAAAGGGGAAGGTTTTTTTTCCTTTATAGTTCACCTAAAAGATAAAAAATTTGTTCAAAAATAAATAGAATACTCTTTAAAATGATTCTGAATGAGAATCCTATCAGAAATGTTGTGGGTTTTTTATAATTTATGGTATTTTAGTCAGGGCTGGCTGGAAACATTTCTCTTTATCAAAAAAGGTTGAGATTCTGAGAGAGAGAGAGAGAGACACTGATCCACCCAGAATAGCCAATAGGTTTCTCAAGTCCAAGATGGAATTTCTGGTCAAAACCAGAGAGACCCATTTCAGACTAGCCAATAACCCTGTGGACAGCACACTTTATTGGCTAGTCTGCGTGTGTGTGTGGGGGGGTCCTCTGGTTTTGACTAGAAATTCCATCTTGGACTTGAGAAACCTTCCTAATGAAAGGTTTGTCAGTTTTGAAGAATCAGCATTTCCCCACAAAGATTTCATTGAAATATTGTCAACCAAGATCTAATTTTAATTGAATATCTTAAATCAGCTCATGACTTATGATTCTTGAAGTCTACCAATCAGCTGACTAGCGACAGCAAAGTTGATAAAGTCAGAAATTCCTTTGCAAGCAAAGCATTATTTAAAAAAAAAAAAAGGTAACAAAATGACTGCAAATCTAATCATGTCAATAAATAGCTATCTCCATTATTAGATATATATTGTGATATTGCTAAGAGATTCCAGCCAGGATTTAGGCCTATTGTGCCAGCCACTGTCGAAATATAGAGGTATCCACAGTCCCTGCCCTGATGATTTTACAGTCTAAGGCCTCTGTACCACATAGATTTAAGCACGTGCTTAATCTGACACACTGAGAGTAGTCCAACTGAAGTCCAGTAGGACTATTCACAATGAATAAAGTTAAGCAGGCACATACGTTTCTGCAAATTCATTGCCTAAGGCCCAAAACCTGCAATTGGAACACTTCTGCAGAGTCTCATGGAAGTCAGCTACAATCAACATATATCCTGCCACATGTGTTAGATTGAAGGATGAGGGCCTAAGAATGTAGAATTTTGTAATGTAATGTAGAAACTTTTGAGAAACAAGCAATTTTTATCAAGGCAATGTGTCTCCTGGAAGGATTATATCTAGCTTATTTCTTACAAAATATAGCAGATAGTAATAGTCCATTTTTGCTCAGTTATAATATACCGTCACAACAGTCTCCTCAGATAAATGCCCCCAAGATGTTTAATTTCTTCTGAGAAGCAGTTGTAAGGAAGAAGTGTGATACAACAGAGCATTATGCTTTCGAGGTGGCTCATTCTCAGATATCTCATGCTGATTTTATTTTAGAAGGAAAATATTGCTTTTTGGGTGAAGAGGGGGAACGCATGTGGGAGCAGATAGAGATTTTGATTGTGCCCTTCGATCATAGAATCAATCCACTTATTGGTCAAAGTGACATGAATGAATGCAAAATTCTCATCTCTGAACCACTGAACATGCATAACAATTTACTTGAATTCTAGTCCCAACTGGGTTGAAAATAATTACTTCTCAGGTTTTCTATTACATAAATTGTGTTACTTTTCCTGACTGGTCTATCACTTTCCCAGATTGATATACTAAAAGGGTTTTCATTACTGAGTCTCAGAATATCTCTTTACCAAAAAAGGACATTACTGACCTTCAGGTATTTATGAGCTTTATGCAGAAACTTACATAAGGTTCTGACTGGCAAAAACACTTTGTAAAGTACTCCAATCCCAATATCTAGCACATGGTGTTAATTTATGATGTCTTGTACATTATTTCCAATGATTGTGTACACTTGATTTCCTTAGATCAAAATCAGGAAGATTGGTCCATTCTGTATATATATGTATACATAGCATCACACATTATAAATATCTGTTCTTGATCATTATGCCACTTCTACACAAAACACCTCTGGCACACTGGTAAATCATTGAAAGAGAGTCAAGGAAATCCCAGCAATAATTGTACCAGTGGGAAATTATGTAATACAAATGTTATTATTTAATCAATAGTGATTGCCCCATTCAAAAGACTATATTAAATTCAAGTCAGATCCTCAGAAGGGTGCAGCTTGGCACAGTTCCATTGAAGGCAACACACGTACATGGAAATATACCAGTTGAGGATCTGGCCCAATAAGTCCAGCTGTTCAGAAAGATGCCAAATTCTTACCTTCAGAATTTATCTTAAATATAGCTGTCTGGTAATAATGGTATACTTCATCATCTGCTTCCACTTCATATGCATTTGGTGCAATTGTCTTGGATAGACACATGTAATATTATTGACAGTGTATTTGATTAGTCCTATTTAAGGTCCAATCCTGAATGCCTTAATCAGGCAAGATGCCCATGAGTGACAAATAGAGTTTGAGCTAATTCTTTAGGATCAGAGACTTGGGCCACAATCCTGCAAACATTTTATTACACGGTGTAGTGCTTAGTATCATGCATAGTCCCATTGTAGTCAAGCTCTAGCATTGTAAATACTTTTGACATATAACATCACCCCCACTACCACTTCCTAATCCATGGGCTTGATTTTGAAAAATCTTTTTCAATTGAAGGGCATGTATACACTGCAATCAGAGGTGTGACTGCAGCAGCTGTAGACATACCCAAGGTACCTTTGATCTATCTAATTTAAGTAACAACAGCAGTGAAGCTGGCACCACATGGGCTAGATCAGTGGTGGGAAACCTGCGGCCCGTCAGCTTCCCGCAGCTCCCATTGGCCCGGAACAGCAAACCGTGGCCACTGGGAGCTGCTGGCAGCTGTGCCTGAGGATGGTCAATGTAAACAAACTGTCTCACGGCCCGTCAGAGGATTACCCTGATGGGCGTGTGCGGCCTGTGGGCTGCAGGTTGCCCACCACTGGGCTAGATCCTTAAGTATGTACCCAGGGTCCCAGGAAGAGTTGTACAGCCAATGATTCTGAGGCTTCCTTGCTATTGTTTGAGCTAGTTAGATTAAAACTAGCTTGACTTTGTCTAAATATGATGCTGTCACGCCTCTGATTGCTGTGAAGACATACGCAAAAGATCTCTTAAGTATTTCCAGTGACTTCAGTGGGACCAATGGTGTAAATAGGGATTATCACCTTGAGTAAGTTTTGCACAACTGGGCCCATTGTAAACAAGAAGAACTGTAGGATCAGCATTGGTTCACCTGTTGTAAATAATACTATCTGCTGGATAATAAATATAGTATTACTAAAGATTTTAAACAGTAAATAGCAAAGAGGATTTTAAATTATGTGGACGACATCTGTATAATCCAGAAAGTAGAGACTCCAACCAAACGATAAATTAACCTACATCTTTTTCTTACTGATGGGAAGGAGTTAACAGATAAGGCTCCCTAGAAAACAAGAACTCCGTTTTGCAAACTATTCTGGGTTTGGGCAGAAAATCACCATGAACCTGGCTCTCCCACATCCTAAATGAGTTCCTTAGCCACTGGACTGTTGGCTGTTCTGGGGCCTTTGCTCTCATTTAGACAATTCTGAATAAAACTATTTTGGAACCTTTTTTCCTGCAAGAATTTTCACTGTTTCAACTTTTTGTCTCCTTTGGGGATGAAACTAAATGTTGAAATATCAGCATTTCCTGTGGAGTGGACATTCCATTTTCTGAGGAGCTCTGGTCAGATTTAGGGTCTGATCTTGCAATTTTATTTACATGATATGAACCCTAGGATAATAAAGGGGAATTACTTAATGACTTTACTATACCATTGACCTCTAGTTTTGACAAATAGGTCAGAGCTGGAAGAGCAGTAGAAAATAGGAAAAAAACCAAGTAACAGCTTTCAAAAAATGGACATTAGAGTATAGTGATCCTGGATATTTATCTTATGATGAACTTCTACCACTAATAAAATAATGGAAGAAATAATAAGAAAAAAATCTACAAATAGCTAGAGTAATAGACCCAAGAGCAATCAGAGTCATGGGTGTGTGAAGATAAGTCTCACAAGACAAACTTGATTGCTTTTGCTGAAAGGATTGCAAAATAAGGAAATAAAGGGTGAATATTTGGAAGAAGATTCCTAAAAGTCCATGAGGCAAAGAAGAATACCAAGAGAAAAGCCAGAAAACCCAGCTTGCAGGTCACTTAAAATGGATGGGACAAAACACTAGAGGATGTGCTATAGGACACAATTTTATATCTGCAGAAAGATAGATGACATGGAAAATATCTCTACCTTCTACAATTCTGATCCTATGCTGTGTGGTCATGCAGTTAGTATAGCATATATTATTACACAGTGTTAAATCCTGGCACACTGAATTAGCTCATAATGGCACAACAAATGAGAAGATGGTGAGAGTCCCTCTTATTATTTTTTTAATGGATTCTTAAAAACAAGCTGCATATCTCTTTGAAATGATTATTAAGTCTTCAGTGCCAAAAAGCATCAAGGTGGTGAGCTGTATCCAGAAAGCTTTGGCACTTTATCCCTCTGTTTAAACTGAATTTTGTTTGGCAGCTTTCAGGTGTTGCATTGTTCTTTAGAAAGCTTGTTCCCTTGAAACTGGCCTCTATCATGTTTTTCTTGTTTTAAAGTAGTCAATTTGGACTAACTACTGCCATTGTTGATTTGCTTCATTTTGCGGAATTGGCAGTTGCTTTACTTTTGCTTTGTACATATAGACTTTGTCTAAATATTAAATTAATCTGATTTAGAATGAACCTGCTTGTTAACTTAAGCCTCCTTGTGTCAGATTGGTATTTAGATAGTTATATTTAAAAGCCATGTACCCTGTAATTATGACTTCAGTTATTTGACATAGGAAAATAGAGTTACCACACACTGACTGTCGGTCCATCCATGGTGACTCTGACTCTCCCAGTGGTGATACAAGAGCATGCATACTAACCTCAGGCAGACTGTTTAAAAAAGAAAAAAAAAAAAAAAAAAAAAGCAGGGCACAAACCTCAAACTGATTGTGAGTTCTAAACTTTGATTTCACCAACCACCTGCATCAAGTGCAAACCCTTCAGGCATGTTAACAGCCTTCAGTGGAGCCACAGACAGTCCCTTTGGATACTCTGGTCTTTCTTGCCACCCAGGGGAGCGTATCACTGTGATAGTTATGACAAAGAACTGCAGCAATATTCAAGTTACTCCTAGTCCCTAATCTCTCTGTGCCTCAGTCCCCCCATTTTTTAAACTGGGAGAAAAGGGGTAATCTGTTACTGACCCTTGGTATGACAGCTGAGAACACTGCATGCAAAGCCACTTTGACGCGTGTGGAATAGTGTAAGAGTTGTTAATGTTGCAGTCATTGTTGCAGCCTACATCAAAGGTAGTTGGCTGACTCCCAGCCCAGGGATGAAGAAATTGTCTTTGAATCCAATGAAAACACACTTAGAACCAAGGAGGTAATTTTTAAATTAAATTAATAAGGTTAATCTGAACACTGCAACCTGATCTGAGAAAGGAGGAAATCTGAGGATCATGGACCTGAGCCAATTCCCATTGTAGTCAATCTGAGTCTTTCCACTTACTGCAACAGGATTTGGTTTGAGCCATTAAAGAAGGAAAGCAATGTGCCTATTCTCTCTCTCAGGGTCCAGTGCCTGGACATCTACCAATATGGTGCCTGTTCATCACACTTCTAAAAGTGAGCCTAATGCTTCACAGAAGATGAGTCATGGTCCTTGCCCTAAAGAACTTGCAATATACATTTCAATGTGACACAGTGACTGAGAATGATACAGAGTAGGGCAAGAAAGGGGTGATAAAGGAATGAGGCGTACAGAAAATACGATTGTGCTTCTCCTTTTAGGCACATGTCATTAGAATTGTAGCAGGCGTGAGCAGGGTGGAAAGTGGGGTAGGTTGAGCTCCTCAGAATAAGCAATGTCTCTCCTCCTTTCCCCTCCTCTCCCATACATCTCTAAGCCATGTGGGTCAGGAGCCCCACCCATACCTCTCCTAGAGTCGGAGCCTGAGCTCTCAAAACATAAGAATATAAGAACGGCTATACTGGATCAGACCAAAGGTCCATCTATCCCAGTATCCGGTGTTCCGACAGTGGCCAATGCCAGGTGCCCCAAAAGGAATGAACAAAACAGGTAATCATCAAGTGTTCCATCCCCCTGTCACCCATTTCCAGCTTCTGGCAAACAGAGGTTAGGGACACCATCCCTGTCCCTCTTGGCTAATAGCTATTGACTGATCCTCCATGAAGTTATCCAGTTCTGTTTTGAACCCTGTTATCGTTTTGACCTTTGCAACATCCTCTGGCAAAGAGTTCCACAGGTTCACTGTGCGTTGTGTGAAGAAATACTTCCTTTTGTTTGTTTTAAACCTGCTGCCTATTAATTTCATTTGGTGAACACCTACTTCTTGTGTTATGAGGAGTAAATAACACTTCCTTATTTACTTTTTCCACACCAGACATGATTTTATAGACCTCTATCATATCCTCCCTTAGTCGTCTCTTTTCCAAGCTGAAAAGTCCAAATCTCTCCTCATATGGAAGCTGTTCCATACTCCTAATCATTTTGATTGCCCATTTCTGAACCCTTTCCAATTCCAGTATATCTTTTTTGAGATGGGGTGACCACATCTGCATGCAGTATTCAAGATATGGGCATGCCATGGATTTATATAGCGGCAATATGTTATTTTCTGTCTTATTATTTATCCCTTTTTTAATGATTCTCAACATTCTGTTAGCTTTTTTGACTGCTGCTGCACATTGAGTGGATGTTTTCAGAGAACTATCCACAATGACGCCAAGATCTTTCTCTTGAGTGATAACAGCTAATTTGGACCCCATCATTTTATATGCATAGTTGGGATTATGTTTTCCAATGTGCATTACTTTGCATTTATCAACATTGAATTTCATCTGCCATTTTGTTGCCCATTCACCCAGTTTTGTGAGAGCCCTTTGTAGATCTTCGCAGTCTGCTTTGGACATAAGTATCTGGAATAGTTTTGTATCATCTGCAAATTTTGCCACCTCACTGTTTATCATATCATTTATTAATATGTTGACTAGGACTAGTCCAAGTACAGACCCCAGGGGGACGCCACTATTTACGTCTCTCCATTCTGAAAACTATTTATTGCTACCCTTTGTTTCGCATCTTTTAACCAGTTACTGATCTATGAGAGGACCTTCCCTCTTATCCCATGACAGCTTACTTTTCTTAAGAGACTTTGGTGAGGGTTTTCTTAAAATCTGAGTACACTATTTCCAGTGTATCTCTCTTTTCCACATGCTTGTTGACCCCCCTCAGAGAATTCTAGTATATTGGTGAGGCATGAGTTCCCTTTACAAAAAAACATGTTGACTCTTCCTCAACAAATTGTTTTAATCTAAAACACATAGCTAAATTCGGTTGTGCAGTTAAAATGCCAGACCAAAAAGGCTTTGTAAATCACATTTATAATGGGTGTGATATACACTAGAGCCAGCTGGATATACACACCACAAACAGCACTAGAAAATGTTTATGGTAAGATCTAGAGCAGAATATGGGTATTTGAGCATGCAGTATTGGGGTTTGAAGTATTGGAGCATCCTTTGTAAAACACTTTGAATTCTATGGCTGAAAAGTGCTATATAAGAGGTAGATATTCTTATGTTTAACTTGTGTTAAAGTAAAAAGCCATTTGATTAATGCATATTGTATCTGCCAGGCTTTTCTGGGGCTTCTCAAGGTTTCTAACCAGGCTCTTGCTGTACAGATGGCTTTTCTGCCACCACTTTTGAGGTATTCTGTGTGATGTATGCTCTGCAGGGGAACTAAAATCTGTGTGATCACACAGAGAACATGTGTCTTGGCAAGTGTATGATAACCCAACTTACAGTGATGATAAAGTTAATATAGCATTAGAGCAGAGGAGGGTTAGATGATGTAGAGGAAAGAAAAACTGGGAGGAATGAACCAAATATTTTTACCAGAGTGCTTCTGAATGTTGCATAGCAAACATCAAGCTAGAGCCTCTGGGAATGCTGACATTACAAAGTAAGAGTGAGAGAATGTGGACTTTGAGGAAAATCAGAGGCTAACAGACAACAGTGCATGCAGATGACATGATGTATGCTTCTCCTCATAGCTTGGTCAAAACCTCGCTGTTTTGATGTGTTACACATGAGCCCTGGATCCTCTTGAGCAGTGACTTTTAATTATGCTAAACGGCATGGTGGGGTGGTACGGTGGCCACACTTCTGCTGAGAACTATAGAGTTCACTGAGCCAAACCCACCATTTTTTTCTGGCTGCTTTATACTATTTTAAAGTGGTGCGTCTGAAGGCATTCAAGGATCTGTCTCAGGGTTATAATGAAGAGGAAATTTTCTAAAGCTACAACATACAAAACTTGTGTGAGAGACTTGTGTAAGAGATCAACAAACACCGCCAAAGGGTGCTTTATCATCAGTCTACATTAAAAATTGAGCAGTGCCCCCACTTCCCGTCCCGTCACTCCCCAGGTGGATTTGTACTTAGAGTTGTACTTGGAGATTGGATGAATTGTTCCAGTCTGTGCCAAATAGTCATATTTTTATGGGTTTAGATAGAGGTAAGACCCTATTTTGTTGGTTCTCCAAAGCTAAGAGAAAAAAAACAAAAAACCACAGATGGTACGTCACTACAGTAAGAAGATATGGCTGAACAGACACAGAAACCTGATCTGCCATGTAAGAAGGTGCCAGCTAACATAGTCATGTATCAGAGTAGGACTTCACTTTAATAATGAGACTTGCAACTGTAAAAGTTTTCCAAAGCCCACGTAACCAGGTAAAAGTTATTTTCCACTCATGCAGAGGAGAATTCCAAAAAATAGTGATACGATGCAATATGCAAAAATTCTGACATTAATTCTTTTTTCAGCATGATACTAAAGGATGAACAAAGATCATCAAGCCAACCTTTACTTTTTTAAACTATATTTGTTAGCTGGCTAATTAAATTGTTACATACTGAAACATTCCATTTAAGAATAAATGTGGTAGTCCAATATGCCTGTCTTTTAATGGGGTAATATCCTGGAGGCTCTCTAGAAACTGGCATTTTAAAAACTTGTAAAGATTTGTTTGGCTGAAAATTGTTCCATCTAAGTAATATATATATATTTTCTATACGTAAAATAAATAAATGAAAAACATTATCTGTTCCATGAACGTCAGAGGAAGTCAATTATCATTTGGACCAAGGGAGTTTTGAATTGAAGTAATTATATTTGGGGCTGTGTGACATTACTTTCATTTCAATGAGATCCTCCGACACTTTGCTGTCATTGATTTATTCTGAGAGAAGTTAGACAAGTGTTTCCTATTAATGTGCTACATTATTTTCCATCTGAGCAATTCTCAGATGGTTTTATGGTGTTTGCTTTGACCCCAACCTGTGTAACCTCCCAATACCTCCCTAGAGGTAAGGATATCTAAAAATATCTAGTGATTTTCACTTTACAACACATATGATAGGCTACTATTGCAAGATGTTTTCCCCTAATATGTTCACTAACTGCAGCATCAGTTCAGGAAAACATGTAAAAAGACTAGAGAACTGTAAATCTTCATTAAAGCCAGAGAAATATGAACAAAATCCTGGAGTTCTTTACTATTTTTTTGCTCAGTCCTTATGCCATCAGAATTTTGTTGAAACCAATAGAGTATGCCTGAACTGACCAAATATGTTCTACATTTACTAAGTATTTAAAAAGAAAAAAAATCTGCTTCGTTCCAATAAACAATTAAAATGAACAAATCAAAGCTCTAATGAGTAGGTCATGTTTTTATTGTTACTTACTTTTAATTGTAATTACTAATTGGTTAATAAGCCAAATTTATCGCAGACCACACACCACACTATTCAAGTCATTGGCGTTACACCACAGATGAACTGGGTCCATTGTGTCTGACATATAACAAACCCACAGTTTGTGCTACCAAAATTTAGGGCTAATAAACAATTCATGTAATACAGGGATCAGCAACCTTTGGCACACGGCTCGCCAGGGTAAGCCCCCTGGTAGGCCGGGCTGGTTTGTTTACCTGCCACGTCCACAGATTCAGCCAATCGCGGCTCCCACTGGCCACGGTTCACTGCTTCAGGCCAATGGGGGTGATGAGAAGCGGTGCAGGCCGAGGCATGTGCTGGCCGCCGCTTCCCGCCGCCCCCTATTGGCCTGGAGTGGCGAACCGCGGCCAGTGGGAGCCACAATCGGCTGAACCTGCCGATGCAGCAGGTAAACAAACTGGCTTGGCCTGCCAGGGTGCTTACCCTGGCGAGCCACGTGCCAAAGGTTGCCGATCCTTGATGTAGTGTTATAATACCTAGTTCTTATATAGCGCTTTGAGATCTACTGGTGAAAAGCACTCTACAAAAGAGGTCAATAACATTATTCCCATTTTATCGTTGGGGAAAACAGAGGAACAGATAGGGGAAGTGACTTGCCCAAGGTCACTTAGTAGAGCAGTGGCAGAGATGGAAATAGAACCCAGCTCTCCTGACTCATTATGCTTTTAGTTTAATGCATCACGGTGGTCAACATCAGTGAGGGAGAAGAGCTATTTAAGCTCAAGGTCCATGTTATCACAAAAGCAAATGGTTATAAGCTGACCATGAGTAAATTTAGGATGGAAAAAGAGGATTGACCATCAGAGGAGTGAGGTTCTGAAACAACCTCGCAATAGGAGTAGTGGGAGCAAGAAACCTAACTGGTTTCAAGATGGAGATTGATAAATTTATGACTGGGATTATGATGTGTCTGCCTATGACAGCAGAGGACTGGATTTGATAACCCAAAAGGTCCCTTCCAGGCCTATGTTCTGAATGTAATAAATTTGGGGAGATTTGCATAATTTCTGCTGACTAGAAAAGTGTAGTAGCTGTATTCTTTGGTTCCTCCTCTGATGGTGGCATATAAGTGTTTGATCTTGTATTTGAGAAATAAGATGGGTAAGATGATATTTTTTATTGGACCAACCTCTGTTTGTGAGAGAGACAAGCTTTCAAGCTATACAGAGCTGCAGATAGTCATCTTCACCCAGCGTGGGGTCCCTGTCACAGATCCTAACAAGCATCCCTTCCTGATCACCCACTAGGACTGCTGTGAGGAGAATCCAGCTTCTTTGATCTGGGTCCACAAGATGTTTCAAGTTTCTGAAGCCTGAATGAAGTCCAATAACTGCCCCAATCTCCAGATGCCTCGGCACACTCTCAGGGTTCAGACCTTCTATCTGGCACCCCTTGAAGAGTTGGAACATGCTGTCCATCCACCTAGCCCCTCTGGGCACAGCACTGACCCTTTAGACTCCCCAGTGCATAAATGCACCCCTTTCCCAGAACTCCATCCAAATGCATGAAGCTTCTGGTTTACAGTCCCACTGTCTCTCTGGGCAGGTAGCAGTTATGAAGCAGTCAGACTGTGCAAAGTTTGTCTTTTGACATCTTTATGCGCTTTTATTTCATCATGTAAAGCACAGAGACTGCAGATCATACAAAACAATAAAACATTCTAAGTGCCATGTCCCTCACTAGCTCACCTTTCGCTTAGGAGATCTTGGGGGATCATCTGTGTTCAGTCAACAAGGCAGCCTTCTCTACCCCTTTGGCCTGACCTGCCCCTACAGTAGCCTCCCTCATCTTAATGTGGTGCAAAATGGCTCTCTCCACAGTTCCCTCCTGTGAGTTCCTTTGTAAACTCCTGCTGGAATCACCTGCCATTTTGTTCTCTTCCTGGTAACTTTCCATTATGTTCAAACCCCCTCCCTTAGGACAAGAGGAAAAAGTGATTTCTCCCAGATAGAGCAAATACATTTTCTCAAAGTATTTTACTTTGAATACACGAACATTGAGTGCTACTCACTAACCACTGTCTCTGGCCCGGCAGAGACATGATACAACCCTGTTAATTCATGGTGAATCCATATACATACAGGCTTTCCATGACATAGTAACTTCATGATACAATTTCATAAAATCATCCACAATTCAGAAGGAGTACCGGCTGAACCCCCAATTCCTCACAGTCCCATAAGGTTATCACATTGAAGTGTGTCCATTAAAGCAGAAGCCATTACATACAGTTCACTCTCCTCCTTCTACTTATATTAGAGAAACTAGTGCGTTATCTAAGACATTTTCCAAATTAATTTTGAAAAAACAGGACATCTCTATATAACATTTCCCATGTCTCTCTTCATATGCTTTTTATACAGCTATGCTTCCTACTTTTGTGCTTTGAAATATTTTGCCTGCCATAAATATAAATAGATATAAATAGTTGTGGAATTATATGATGAAGCTCCATGTACTTTGCATTGGCTGTACTGAGCATAGTTCTTTGATCTGACACAGTGACATCAGCTGAAATGAAGATGTGTGTTCACTATTCAGTGAGCACACATCTTCAACTTAGGATAAGAACAACAATTCTTTTCCACCCCAAGAGAGTTCCAACACAGCTTGCTTCTTAGTTCTTAGTATATTAGAGATTCTTCCCTGGAGACCTTTTTTTATTGAAATATTGTTCTGCTGACATAGGGCTTTTCTACTTCGGGCATATACATGAAAAAAGACTCAGGTTACCCTGCTGTGGATACTTATTGATTTTTGCTATTGGGAATTAGATTAGAGAATATTATATTTTAGATGTATATGATCTGTACAACTGCATCTATTAGAGACAAGACGGGAATTTCATAGTCCAAAACATTCTAATAGGTTGAAACCATCAGGTGGTTGTATGTTCTCACTTTTGCTATAAAAGGGCCACATCCTGCAACACTTACTCATGTGATGTAGTACTTTACTCACTGAGTAGCCCCAATGAAATCAATGGGGCTACTCGAAGTGAAAGGAACTATGCAATGTGACTAAGGATAGCAGGATCTGGCACAAATGTGGATCAGACAACTCTTCTATTGAAAATTAATTTTAAATTTAATAGAAATGACTAAAATTACAAAGCCAAGAGGCTGCTACATTTCTCAGAGCATTGCTTCTGAATTTTAGATTAAATCTGTACATGGATTAATTGGTTTGGATTAGAGATGTCCAGATTTGAACTTCCCTAAAATTCAAAGAGGTTCAGTGCCAGAGTTTCAATCCAGGAAGGACTGTGCTGTGACAGCTGACCCCTCTCCCACACATACTTCACAGTTGCATATAGTGGGAGATCTGCACATAGAAGTGAAGATGCTGGGGAGTCTCTCCAAGGCATAACTGGAACCTAATCTTACAACAAGAAATTTATTTGTTAAAACTCTGTAGGGAAAATGATTAATAATATTTCTCAAAAAATGATTCATTTGACTTATTTTTTTAAAGACCATCTATATGCTGGACATTACATTTGAATGCCTAGGTAAATCAAAATCTTTATGGTACAGCCCTGGTAATATCAATAGTCTTTGCAAACCAGTAGCATTACATTCAATATGGTTATTGCTCAATGAATTTATTTTTATAAGCAACAGGGGGAAGGTAATACATCAGAAACTGTCTTACATTCTGGAAGACACCTTAACAAGTAAGTTAGTTAATCATAAAACCATCTCTTTATTTCATGCTTTTTCTTTCTCATATCCTCTTAATATCTGCATAAGCAGTTAACTGAAACACAAAATTCAATAAATTTTTATTGTAGGAACTAACTACTATTAAATTCTGAGAGATTCTGAGTGCCACCTGCAACTCCCTTTTGAAGGCAATAGCAGATGCAGGTGCTCTGCATTTCTCAGGTTGTGATGCCTTGATATAATATAAAGTGAGACCAAACTGTTCAACGGCTATTAATATAGGTCAACAGTGAGAAACATTTTGCTTTTATCTACTTCCTAAAGCCTTTGCTGCGAAGGGTTCTTCCAATACCCTGTGGTGTAAGAGAGGTATGATTTTTTTTTATTATTATAAAGATATTTCAAAGCACAGTAACTGTATGTTGCCTCTGGGATACTTCTCTAGGCAAACTGCATATTGATTTTTCTTGGCACATCTCATATTGTTTGTTATCAGTCCCAGGGGCTGCAAAGCTCAGTCTGTGCAATGGAAGCAACAGAATCCTGTACAAAAGCAACCTAAGGAGTAGACCGCAGGTCAAACCTGCTAACCTACAATAATTCTTCTATGTTTTGTGCTTAAGTTAGTATAACCAGCAGTATCTCGTGCTGTTGCATTTTTTTCCCATGTAGAAGTAACTAGAGAGCTGCAGCCCTTTGGTGGGAGCTCCCAGTGGCATTGTACCTGGCGTAATCACGTCTCCTAGATTTGAAGGAGCACATAGGGAGCGTGAATCAGGGCCGGTTCTAGGTTTTTTGCTGCCCCAAGCAAAAAAAAAAAACAAACTCCGAGAGCGCAACTGCCGCCCCTGAAATTGTGCCACCCCAAACACACGTGCTTGGTTTGCTTGTGCCTAGAGCCGGCCTTGGCGTGAATATACTTGAAGAACTATACCACCTAATCACCTCTGTAGTTAGCCAGTTCTGATGGCTCATAGAGATGGTATGCGATCATTAGCCTGTTCTTTTGGTGACACCAGCATCAACAACAGAATAGCTGTGTGGAATCTTTGTGCTCCTTGAGGCCTTTCCCTCTTTTTTTGGACCTGTTCTGGGGTGGGTCATAATCTGGCTTGTGAATGCCTAATTACAAAAAACAAACAAACAAACAAAAACAACCCCACCATATATAGGTCTGTGGTTGGCCAAATTCTGCTCTGGCTGGAGTAGCCAGAGGGAGCAGAGGAGCTATCCAGTATGTTTTCAGCTACCGGAATCTTGTTTGCTTCGGCAGAATTTCTCATTGCTGGCCTAGGCACCATTCTGTGTGGTGTACTTTATTGCTTCTCTGAAAAGATGCAAATTGTTCTTAAGATTAATGCTTGTTTTTTGCTGCCAGAATTTAATATATAAGCTGGCTCTACATGACCCCTTACTTATATTCTAGACAGACCCTCTAAACTACAGATGCACAAGTTTCAGGGATATGAGTATGCAGGGCCATCCATTAGACTCACTTTCTTGTGTCGTCCTGGGCACTATTCTGGGAGCAAGCCCTGATGCCTTCATTAGAGGAAGAGGTTCAGTAAAGGCCAGGATTTGGCTCTTTGTGCTCTAATTTTGTAAATGTTCATGCTTATTTCCAGGGTTGAATATGGTACATCAGACCATAACATTTTAATACACATTAGCCATAAATCTGACAGTATGCATTTTACAGACATTTCCCTAAATGTCTATAGTTTGATCAAATTGGCATATCTTCATGAAAATTCTGAGCAGTCCAAGGGCTGTAATATCCCATTCTGTCTGCACTCCACAAACTGTAGTTTGAGTCCTGTACCAGAAGTCCCAATGCTCCTATTTTTGGCCTAGCTCCGATGTTGAGTTGAGTTGTATTATTCCCAATGTATTCCGTCAAGCATTTTGTGGCACAGCCAATGCAGAGAATTCCTGTCACACACTCCTCGAGACTCCTGGCTGGCCCGCCAGACTGTAGCCTGGTTTAGGGTGTACTAATAATATTCACTTGGATAATATGGGAATTTAATTTATTAATGTAAATGTATTTGATTTAATTTAAGTAACAATATTAATAATAATTAATTATTAATATTAATAGTATGGGTTTTAGGCTCATCAATCTGTTGGATTAGAAGATAAAAGTTCTTGTCCTGAATCAGGCTCCACAGAATTTATAAAGGACCCTCGGGGGTATGACAGGAAGTTCACTCTGAGACAGATATAGCCTTAAAGACTTTTTATTAAAATCAATAATAGTAAGTAAATGGTAAAATAACCAGTTACAAAGTTACAATTGAATTACTGCTATTCAAAAGATACATATGATGATATAGTATTATATGCAACAAAGCTTTGGTTAATATATTTACACCCTTCCTTGATAACTTGGTGGTAAGAGACACAGGACAGTCTTGCAGTTCAGGTTTTTCAATTTTTGAGTGAGGGATGCAGTGCTTAGAAGAAATGTAATGCTAAGAGCTATCAAAACTAAATTAGGGTTTACTTGACTAACTTAAACTTAAAAGTAAAACCTAATAAAACTAAGAATAAAACTTAGGGAAACCAAGCTTAGCCTAGTTCTCTTGAAACTTAAAGTTTAAGAAGAAGTATAGCCTACTAATATCAGCAGTTATTGTAGATAGATAGAATAGATAGAGAATAAGTAAGAATAGAAATGGAGTAAGTAAGAATGGAGTAAAGTGAGAATGGAGTCAACTGAGAAATGGAGTACTCTGCTGAGGTGGGTCACCTTTTTTATAGGGCAAATGCAGAAATTCTTCCTTTTATGCCCAAATTTCATTTCTCACCCACAGAAATGTTAGGGTACAATTACCCCATAGGCTAATATGTACGTGTGCATTGATGACAGGTATGTACACGCATCAGTCTCTTGTGGTGTACTTGTCAAGTTTGTAGGTACAACATTGAAACCCCTCCCCCCCATGCCATTTTTCATTGTTTATTGGTCTAAATAAAAGGTCATAGACATAGGCATGGGTACTCATTTATGTAGGTAACAAGATAGAGGTAAATTTTGCTTTATAAGTAAAAGGTCTTAATATAGATATGCTAACTTTGCCTTAGCTTAACATACAGGATATGGCCTGTAGGTCTCTTGCATTATAACCAAACTTATTTTAATATAAATCTATAAACCTATTACAATAAACCAAATACTTAAACTATAAGAAAAGATATATATATGCAAGCAAGCAGGTTAGTTCTATAGCCTACACCATCCTGAAGTGAGAAAAAAAGTCAGAATCTCAAATTTCACATACTGAAAATCTGGAAAACATTGATTTGGATCAACTGAAACATTTAATTTTGATGCTTCATTTAGATTTTGACCATTTTAACTTTTAATTTTTTTTTTACTATATTAGCTTTGAATGACTTTTGAATGACTTTTTGTTTTAAAACTTAAACTGGAAAACCAAAATATATTTATTCAAAAATGTAAATGAAATGGTCTGATAGTTTAGATTTTTTTTTCAAAATTGTTTTGAAACCGACCCTATTCTGCAAAAAAAGCTTTAGTTTAAACTAATCAAAATATTCCAACTTAAAGTTTAGATGAAAAATTCCCAACTATCACAGCTAAAGATCTGTCTTGGAGGTTAACCAATACACTGGCAGCCCATATTGTAGGTGAAGATCCTGATTATTCAAGTAGCTCTGTGATGCTGGAGCCCAGGCACAGTCCCACTGAAGTCAAATGGGATTCAAGTGGGAGCAGTGGCCTCCCCATACCAAGCTCCTTACAGGATTGGGGCATTAGTGGAGCATACTGAAAATGTTGTTGGCAAGGTGCTTGTTGACACCTGCAATGCTTGGTGTCAAAGTGGGTTTTGGAAATAGAAACAACAAAATGTTGAATTGTAATATATAATCTTTTGATGATAAAATGGCAAGTACATTCAGTTCACTAGTATTGGAACCACTCTTAATTTTTTTTTAAAACCTCTTTAAAAAAAAAAGGAACCCTGCCTTTGCTCCCTATGCATGCTTAAGCATGCATGTTAAAGAACTTTAAATAGAAAGTGATTACACTGATCTAGAAAAAATGGTAGACAATAAATTACCATTTGATCTCTGGGGTCTTGTAAAGGTGGATGCAAAATGTGCTGCTGGTACAACTTTCTTGCCTCTTCCAGCCTCTCAAAAGATATGTTAGCATCTTATATGATTTGGGCAGATTTGTGCATGCAGAGCTCAGCTGGTTTTAGCAATTTGTATCCAGAGACAAAGTAGCAATTTATGAAATGAATTTTCAATGATGTGCACACAAGCACTTAGACTTGCAATTCTCATTAACAGTTATGGAAAATGTGCATCTCATTCCCCACACACCCTGCTGAATGCTTTCTCTATATATCTCTAGACCGAATAATCACCTTAGAACTGCTTAGCGACTAAGTGACTACAATGTAATTTTTACCTAGCTACACATTACATAAAATTAACTGATTGCACATGCAGCCGTCATAGGAGAAGAAATATTGTTTACTCCTGAAACAGCAAAGAAGTGGTCATGTAGGCCTAGGTATGTGTTAGGATGAAGTCACATAAAAAAATAAATGCCTGGAGTGATTTTATGAGGACAGTTTAACCTGGCCCTAGTATTTGTGTCATAGATGCTGGAAACAGACCCAGCTTACTTCATTTGAAATCTTTTATGAATACAGTTCATAATTCCAGTTAATGATATATCCAGCCTATATAAGTATGGGTCAAATTCCTCTCTGGTGTAACTCCATTGCAATAAAATCCATTGATTCCAATAGAATTATACCAGGAATGAATGTGGTTCTGTCCATATAATTTAGATACACATCTTTGTGCAGACTGGAGGTCTCCCAGAAGAAACCTCTGTTCACTCAGGTTTCCAAAGCAGAACATAGCAGGAAAGAGTCTCAGCTGGCATAAATCACTATAGCACCATAGAAGTCAATGGAATTATGCCATTTTACATCTGCTGAAGATCTGATCCAGTCTGTGCATACTCATACTGTCATCATCATCTTCTTCCTTGTGTTAATCCCATCAAACAAAGTTCACTCTATGTGTCCTACACCTCCAAAATGCTCAGTCCAATGCCATATTCCCCATCACACCATATGCTAGCATGTCTTCCTTTGACATCCCACCACTTCTTCTTGTGTCAGCCTCTGACTCTCTCCTCAAGGAACCCAGAACCATAAGTCACTATGTTATCCCTCTGCCTCAGCAAGAGTAAATTTTGTGAGAGATTAGAATGTGTGTCAGTTCACTCCCCACACCAGTCTGCTTGCTTCACTAGCAAACTCCTCAAGACTCTTCCAGTCTTTACCTTACCTTGCAAATAACAGTGAACCTCATTTCCAGAGTTCCCAAGAGTTGTTTCTCTGTAGTGTCCAGTGAAAAGGACTGGACACCTCACAGAAATTGTTTGATGCCTTTAAAGAGACTGTACACAAACAGATATCATCACAAACAAAACAAAACACATTTTCTAGTGCCTAAAACTTATTTTTAGCAAGTTACACTCTTTGCCTGAGCTATTTTCTCACTTACATCAAGTTACCAGCAACCCTAGCCCTCCAGGAATAGGGGATCTAACTTTCACAGAATCAGAAGGTCCCATTCCCTAAGTGCAAGATAACTAGAATGTATTTTTGCTCCCCTTGTATTTCCACAAAGTCTTTGCCTTAAGAGCCAGGAAGATTTCCTGGGGATACAGATTCTGCCCCCAGTGCACCCACTAGCTGCTGAAAGGGTGCTAATTCTAGAAGAACCGGCCAAGTTGGCCCAGAAGAGCAGATCTACTCTGCAGCATGTTCTCTCTTTCCTGAGGCATCTCAGAAGGCCATTAGCGTAGGGCTTATGTGTGTTTATAGACATTTGGGCATCAAGAAAGAATGTGTGGAGCCAGAAAGTATCTGTGCTTCGTGGTGTATTTCTGTCTAGACCCTATAGATATTAAAGTAGGAGGTAATGTATTCAAACTAGTAGAAATGATTAGAGCTACGTGGAGAAAAATAGTTCCATTTTGCACAGGATTTCAATGTTTTAAAATCTGGTGTCATTACAAGTTCAGAACAAAACACCAAACTCCAGAATTCTCCATGATAGGGGAAGCCTCAGGCTTCCTGACTCATACCATCTGCAGGGTTGGCTGCCCCAGAACTGTGAACCTTTGGAATCCTGGGGTCCTGGGACAGTCAACCTGGTTGGCTTCCCTGGGACTGCAGACCCCAGAAGCCTGGGGGTCCCAAACAGCTGCCAGGTGGGATGCTGAGGAGCCCAGTGGGCAAGATGACAAACCTGACTGATTTTGAAAGCTGCTTGGCAGGCAGGTTCTGACTGTTCACCCATCTGGGAAACACCATCCAATACTGTCAAGATCTATATTGATAAGAAAGAGGGACAGCTAGGATGGCTGCATCAAGGGACTTGGTAATAGCATGGAAGATGGAGTTTCTTTGTGAGAGTGCGGTTTATTAGTCTATTAATACCTGAGATTTTTCTAATATTCTCCATATATTGTAATTATGATTACTAAATGCACAAAGTAACTATTCAGTTTTGTATAATCTAGTCCTCTTTTCCTGTCTTCTTATATTCAGCCAAAGTAAACTGAAATCAGTCAGTGTACCTAGACTTCATGTATTTGACATTCTCCTTAAACTAGCATTTATGGTCTTCCATTTCAAATTAAGGAGGTTGATGGTGGAAGGGACAGGAAGGGGTTAACAAGACAAGCACCATGCCCTGTAAAAGCTGCCAGTCCTACAGAAAAGGCCCTCCAGCTGAGACTATGTAGAAGCAGAAATCAGAGGAGAAGACACTGCTTCCTTAAAAAGGGAGGGTTAGAACTCCTTTCAACCTTAGATAGGGTTTGGGTTGACGTCTAAACAGTAGGTGAAGTCACTTGGTGCTAGCTCAATAACTGAGAAAGTTCCAAATGTTACTAATTAGCTCTTGGTTGCTTTATTCCTAGATTAAGAGAATATATTCTGGTGTGGGGGCATTTTTTTTGTTCAGTTTTGTCGCTATTTGTCTCCTTTTTTTCTGACAGCAAGGGACCATATTGCACTTCTATGTTTGATGTTTACTTCATAACCAGAGTCTACTCAATGGGCTTCTTTGAAGAAAGAGGAAACCCTACTGGGCTAAAGAGGCTGTTCCTGGTATGTTTATGGATTTTAGGATCTGTTGAACTGGGCAATGTCTGCAGGGCATGTGATCTGTTTGTGTTGTATAGTATTGCTGGAAGAGTTTGAATGAGAAAACATTTCATTTTGTGTGGTGCTTACTTGTTTAAGGCTGTCTGCTATGCCTGAATCACAGGTCTGCCCCTGCATTCTTTGCTCACCAAAATTCCTATAGAATTTAATGGGAGGTTTTGGGTGTTCAGTGAATGCAAGGTTAGGCTTTAATTAATTAATTTAATTTATGGAGATATCCTATTTCCTAGAACTGGAACGGACCTTGAAAGGTCATTGAGTCCAGCCCCCTGCCTTCACTAGCAGGACCAAGTACCAATTTTGCCCTAGATACCTAAGTGTCCCCTCAAGGATTGAATTCACAACCCTGGATTTAGCAGGCCAATGCTCAAACCACTGAGCTATCTTTCCCACCTGAGAGGAGCTGCAGGCCATTCACTTTTTTTTTAATGTTTACCACAAATCTCTAGTAACTTTTAACCTAACTCATTATCTAGACGTATGGAATAATAAAAAAAAAAGCACTAGCTGGAAATAAATAAGTTAAGAGGTAGCTTACTACAAATAAAAGCATGTGATTTTTAGCAAAGCATTTAAATCAGTTGTAGTGCAGTTTTATGATTGCTAAAGTTAGTATAGTAACATCATTTTTTGTCTTTCACTAACATGCATCAAGTAGAGTAAACTAATTTTATTCCAAGCATTTCCATAATGTTTAATTTAAGGACAATATTGCCAGCAATCGAAGTAGAATACTTTCTCAACTGTAAAAGGAAAAGATAGCTAAATTTCTAAAATTAATTTCTCATACTATTAGAGTAATGGAATTTGAGCTATTGCAAAAAGCAGAACTACATTTGTGCTAATGCATTATTTCTATAAGGAAGTGAATTTCTGAGGCAAGAAATTGGAGCTGGGAAAGTGCAGTCAGATCTCAATCTATATTCTAAACAGTGAGCTAAATTTACTTCTTGATAAATTCATTGTGTTCTATGATCTCTGACAGTTCTTCTGTCATTCAAAAAGGTAAATTTTCAGAATACAGTACATTATAAAAATAGGTTAAATATTAAACTCCCACTACACATTTTAATATGGAAATTACATCTAATCTGCATACAGATTAAAAGCAAAATGGTCAATTAATGATATGAAATGACCAATTTTACTTTTTGTCCACTATTTTGATACTTACTAGTCCCTAGGTGCTTAAAGTACGCAAAAATGTCAACATACTCGTTTTTGTTTACAAAGTTTAATTTTTGAAGAATATGTACCAACATATGAATTGTATGTAACTCTTGGCAACAAAAAGACAGGACAGAAATACGTTAAATGTCTGAATGCCACAATTTATAGGGGTTTGCAAGTCTTTAATTTGGACAGCATCTTAAAATCGTAAGAACTTGATTTAGCCATCTGTTGTAGGAACAGAGATCCATAATGAATACACTCAACCTGGTATTCCCAACTTCTTTCAATTTCCCTTCCTAGTCCTCTCTAAGAGCTGGATATCTGGGCGTTTTATACTCTGACTTTAACAACTCAAACACATGTGAGTAGTCCCATTTGATTTTTGTGAGATTACTTACATGAGTAAAGTTACTCACATGATGAAATATGTCTACATCTGGTCCCATAGTTCTCACCAGGCCAGAGATTGTAGCCTTGAAAGTCTTTTGAAAACAGTAACAGAGGGGTAGCCGTGTTAGTCTGAATCTGTAAAAAGCAACAGGGGGTCCTGTGGCACATTTAAGACTAACAGAAGTATTGGAGCATAAGCTTTTGTGGGTGAATGCCCGCTTCATCAGTCTTGCATCTGACGAAGTGGGCATTCACCCACGAAAGCTTATGCTCCAATACTTCTGTTAGTCTTAAAGGTGCCACAGGACCCTCTGTTGCTTTTGAAAACAGATTTCTCATTAATTTTCTGGAACTTCTGGTTTTGGCACTTCTGGTTCCAAACCTGGGAAGAATCTGGATATGAAATACACTTAATGATGTCAGGAAGGAGTTAAAATTCAGCCAGCAGAAAAGACAGAAACTGCTGAGAAGGAAGGATACTGACAACTGTAAACAACCGATAAGCTTATACGGTAAATGCCCCCCAGTAACTCAGTTCGTAGAACAATGCTAACCCTCCCTTCACAACCCACTGAATGTTTGTAAGCACTCATCTCTAACCCCACCCCCACTCAGCCTCCTTCCCCCGCAAGGTAGTCATAATTTTGTAATGCAATTAGAATAACCTCTATATGTACATACTGCTCTTATTTTTATCTTTGTTCAGGGTTCTCTCTTGACTTGTAACAATGTCTGTCTCTGTATATACAAATAAATGCAAATTAATTAATAAAAAATGTATATAACTGGCCACTATGGCACCATATTTTTGAAGCTGCTTGTCAGTCTTCCTGGTACCATAAATAAACCCCTTCAATATTGTCTGTGCTTGCCTGATTCATGGGGGGAAAAATCTTTTTGCCTAACAATGAACTATCAATCTAGAGGAAAGGGCTGAATCCAAAAATCAGACCAAGTGAGGGAGAGAGAAGTGGCTTTCTTATCTAATTTGGTTCTCCCCTTAAATAATAGCTTTGTTAGAGAATTTAAGACATAGTATTTTGATTTTATCAAGTAATTATTTTTAACATTTTCTGTAAATAGTAATTGTAACAAATTTTACTATTGTAAATTGCATTTTTTTTTCAGAATAGTCATAATCTATGTCAGTTCAAGTGGTAGTTCTGTCACTTAAGTAACAAACCAGTATAGTTAGTGTGGGGAAAGTATGATATTTCAATACTTGTTTCTCTCCTGAATCAGTATAAGAAGTCAAAATATCTATTTATTTATTGAATGAAAAGTTTAGAAAAACTTTCATTTAATTTCTGGTCAGTTCAACATTGAACTTCATTCACATGAGCTGTCATAGTCCCTCATGGGCGCTGCAGTTTAGTTGCCTCATGCCCCCATTCTCCTCTATTGGCTGGGATCACCAGCCACATTGGGGTCATGAGACTCCCATGAGGGGAAACTGCAGTGCATCATGGGAAATGTAATCCAGTCAAGGAATCAGGCCCTTAGGAGACAAGGGAGAGTATGAGGTACCTGACTACAATGCAGTCAACAGTGCAAAAACAGGGATGGGAATTAAGTCAGAGTTAAAATTAGGGATCAAAAGAGACACATTGAGCAGAGAACCCCAGACAACGTCGACTGCTCTGGGAAGCAGACCAATTCACAACTGCTCGTATGGATACAACTGAATGTCAGACTGACCCAAACTGAAACGTGATTCAGTATTATCTGAAATGGAATATTTCATCTCAATTTCCTGACACAAAATTGAAGAACTACAGCAAAATCAAAAAATGTTCCCTGGAAAACTTCAATTTTGTGAAAAACATTTTTGTTGTCTCATGTAAGCCCTCCAAATATTTGCTCCTCTCTCTTTTTTGTCAGCCTTCTTAAAGTAAGCAGAGGAGCTTAATGCTGAACTTAGACCTGGGTAGTTCAGTGAATAAACTGTAGATTAAAAAAAAATCCTTTAAAATGTTTTTAGGTGACTTCTCTATAGTTCAATTCATTTTTTAAAAAGTTCTAATATCTCTCTTACATATACCATAACTAACTTTGAAAGAAACAAAAAAAAAAAAAAAAAAAAGGAAACTTTTTTAATGGGTGATGTGTTGCTATAAATAAGTCATAGAATACATTTTCACTTACTCATAAATTGATGAGACAATTTTTAATACCATTATTTTCTTTCTGTTGAATCGTGATACAACAGCAGTACTTATATTATGTTGCTAGTGCAGTTAGGAGTTAGTCTTCTCTTGAGTCTTCCTTATTAGTTTGATATTTTAAAATTCAGGATAAAGATACTCCAAATGGTGTACGCTACTGTAAGAGTAATGCAATGTGTATCGTTGAAATGAATTAAAATAATGAACGTATCAGAGAAAGTAAACAACATTGAGGGTCTGATCCAAAGTCCATCAAAGTCAATGGCTCCCATTGACCTCAACGAGTTTTGGATCAGGACCTTACACCTGTTACTCAGTAACAACTTTTTCTCTGACTATGTACTGACTCCTATTAAGTATTTTTCAACTGAGAGGACACTGCTAGCTGCCTTCCCTCTGCTGCTTTAATTTCTCTACCTATTGAACAAGCACTTTCACTTCTCTTGCAGTGCTTCTTCTCACTTGCAAATCAAATTGTATGGGATAAAATAAGATCAAGAAGCTTGGCATGCATCTCAACTAGTTAGATGCTGCTGTGGCTCACCATCATAAAGATGCCATTGAGATTTGTCCTGTGACATTTTTTATTCCATGTCACACAATGCAATAAAAAATCGTTCATACTTTTCAAACTCTCACATTCCACCACAAATGTACTCTCCCACTTTTTAAAAGAGTAGATATTTAAGTCATTGTTTGAATAGTAGAGATCCTTATGGAGACAATTGGCGTTTGCCAATGTTTGGGGGGCAGAGGGAGGGCAGCCAGCTTCAGCAGTGTTATTGAGCATGCTCAGTACAAGCTAAGCAATAAATCTGGATCCTTACATCCTTCCCAATGCACAAACATGTTTTTGATATGTAAGAGGAAGCAGCATGTCCTAGTAGATAAGGCTCTGGACTGGGAATCAGGAGACTTGCGTTCTAGTCTCAGCTCTGCCTCTGGCCTGCGGTGTGACCTTGGCCAAATCTCTTCACCTGTATGACTCCTTTTTATGTCCCACTCTGTCTTGTCTACATAGCTTGCAAGCTGTTTGTGGCATGGTCTGTTTAATGTTAGTACCTAGTACAATGGAACTCTGATCTACCCGCTATTCTATTAGTACAAATAAGCATTATTTATGAGATTCCTGCACATTATTGAAGCATAATCTGGTAGTATTTGGGGAAAAAAATAGCCACACTCTGCACAGAAACCAGTTTTAGTATCAGCATAGATGATTATCTCATCTGGATAAACACTGCTACATGCATCCTGTAATTGATCAACAGTATTAAAGGTCTAGTAATGTCACAGAAGCTTTACAGGAGGTATTATATTATGGATCTGCATCAACAAAGTCAGCAGGATTGATCAAAAGGACAAGTTTATATGTTTATTCACAATGTTAACATATAGTTACTAAAATACTTTGAATATATACCCTATATTTTTTTCCCAGTGACTACAGGATAGATATGAATGTTTTTACACATTTTCATCAGTGATTTTGTTCTGACTATATAACAAGACAGTTTGATGTAAGAGCATTTAGGTTAGCTGCAGATGGCTGAAAGACAAGGAAAGCTTTGACTGATCCCATTGAGGTCAATGGCAAAACTCCCATTGACATCAGTGGGGGAGGGGGAGGGAAGGGCAGGATTTCACATTTTGCTTTTAAAGCAGAATTCCTGGGGATAGGAAACCTCCAGTAAATGGGACAGAATAATTGGTCAATGGCTGAACATAGTTGAATATTGTTCTGTTTGATCCAGGGATGGTATAGGGTCAACTTTTTTTGTCCATCTCCCCACATCAACAAAGCAGATCACTCCTCCTGCCAACAATTTCTCTCCCACTTGTCCTGGCTCCTCCTATCCTCATAAGATGGGCAATTGATCTTCTGCCAAACCAACCTCCTCCTGCAGCCTGCATTTTATGGATAGTCTTAGAGCACTGGGCTCTTCTGGTCTGATGGTTTCTTCTTGCAATGGAACTCCTTTCCAGGTTGTCACAGTTAGCAGCTCATTCAGCCATCCACCAAGGGCTGTAGTTACCATCTTCCAAATTTCAAAGGATTCCAAGGATTCCAAATTAGAATTCCAAATTTGCCTCTAAATTGATTATGCAATGAACAGTTTGTAGAAGGAATATTTGTTGTTGTTGTTGTTGTTTTAAAACTTAATACAATTTGAAAGAATAGTTAATGTACGACAACACTATCATGAATGATCATGGTAAAGTGTGTGTGTGGGGGAAGGACAGGCCATCCTAAAGAAAATATTTGACTGTTTCAATAATTTAGCTAGAGGAAGAGGCACACACACCCTATTATTTATTTGTATTATTGTAGTGTCTAGAGACTCCAACTGAAATCTGGTGCCCATTAAAGGTGCTGGACATATATTTAGAGAAACAGTCCCTGTCCCCATTCTATTAATGACTCTCAAATCAGTGCCTACTTCAGGTGAAATGATGAACAGAATTATTACTGAGTATGTACCTCATTCCCTACTAGTATCATCAGCTCTAACAGTGGAGATAGTGATATCAGCAATCTTAAGTATCATGCAAAAACTTCTAGGAACAAATCCTGTCCACTTTTTAGAAACACTCAGTTAACTCTCCTGCTCCCGACCTTGACAAATGAATGTGATTCTTTGCAATCTGAACAGTTTTAACAGTTTGCCTCCTACTGACTTACAAGCCTGATCCTTTTTATATTGGAGCAGGATGAGAGGGGGCAGCAAAACTTTACTCAGGTGAAAACAAGGCAATATGTACTGAAATTGCTGTCTATATTTTCTGTCTGGAGTCCAAGTAATTGAGAAGACATAACCAAAAAGAACAGCGTATTGGGAAACAATTGAGAATCTGAAAAGCAAAAAATCAGTATAAACAATTGCTGTAAGTATCAAACAATGTAATTGAGATAAATCTAGAAAAAGAAAAAAAATGTTTCAGAGAATGTCAATTACTTATGATGACATAAATGGATTAAAATGATTTCTTAAGCAAGCAGCTCAGTTCAGAATTAATGATATTTCTTTGATTAAAATATATTGATTACATGTTGTATCAAACTGGGCTATGACTTATGAGCAGTAATAACAAGCTATACTCTTGGAAAATAAAGTATGCATAGTTGAGTTGGATATTATGATACATAGGACCACATTCTGACTTCAGTGAAGCTGAAACAGTTTATACCAGCAAAGAATTTTGCACATAGAATTTAAGCTTCTGTGTTATAAAGATCATACTCACAGGGGATGTGTCCATAGTATATATGTCCATTTCATATTATAAAGTGCTTTATAAGAACTTAGAATTCCTTTCAAAAGTAGGAAGAGGAAATCGAAGGAAAACCATAATTAGAGGTATAAGCAAATATAAACTTAAAATACTAGGGTCAAAGCTTTTGACTTAGGTTGATTATGCAGCCAAACAGAAACTACAGCACAGCTGAAAGTAGTTTAACTTTTCCACTTAGATATGGGACTGTTAAATTCAGAAATCCATCTGTTACAGGCCCATCATGATAACAGTGATTGCCTTGCCTAATGATGCCAAACAACATTTGAAAAATCAAAGACAAATTGATATTCTACTAGTCACATATCTCAAAACAATGCTTGGCTATTTGAAAAATGTTTCACAAGTAAATGTATGCTTAATGCAACTCATCCTAAATGGTAAACAAATACACGCCAGAGTTCAATATAATTTCTAGATCCTCATGTTGGATAAATAATGCAAATTAAAAAAATGCAGAGATTTATAATCAATCCACAGGGCTTACAAAATATATAGATGTTTCTACATTTGAATAAGAAATAAATTCAATGAGACTGATCTCTTCCTGCAGGTTATATGAGCAGAAACAATTAATCAGTTGTCCGCTCTTGGCCTCATCCTTCTAGATCTTATGGTGTGAAAGTCTTCTAAAATAACAATCTATTTTGTGATGCTATAAACATTTTCTATTCTTTGCTATTTCATTTCTGTATGTTTGTTTAATATAAGGCTAAGATCCACATAACTCTCTCTGTGCCTCACATTGCTTCTCATCCTTCTCAAAATCAGCAGTTATATTGCCTAAACCAGCCAAAGAAGTTTGGGATAAAGACTAAACTAAGGCATTCAACCTTCTAGTAATATGCAAAAAAAACAAACAAAAAAACCCCCCTACAAATAGCAGTGGTCTCAAATTAAAACTGCTATAGCAAGGGTCGGCAACCTCTGACACGCGGCTCGCCAGGGTAAGCATCCTGGTGGGCCAGGCCAGTTTATTTACCTGCTGACATGGCAGGTTTGGCCGATCGCGGCCCCCACTGGCCACGGTTCGCCGTCCCAGGCCAATAGGGGCGGCAGGAAGCCGCAGCCAGCACATCCCTCACCCGCGCCGCTTGCTGCCGCCCCTATTGGCCTGGGACGGCGAACCGCGGCCAGTGGGGGCGGTAATCGGCCGAACCTGCCGCGTCAGCAGATAAATAAACTGGCCCGGCCTGCCAGGGTGCTTACCCTGGCGAGCTGCATGCCAGAGATTGCCGACCCCTGTGCTATAGACTAATACTTTAAATACTGTTTATTATACCAAAGCCCACTGTAGCCACTGGGAGTCTATTCATTGAGCTCATCAGGCCCTAAACATACATAAGTATTGATTATAAGTTGGCTGCAATGTTAAACACATATTTTACATCTACAGATGACATGGTGAAGCAGGGAGTTCATGGTAATAGGGCACAGATCAGAGAAAAAATAGCTCTGCCCCTGCATCTGCCAGTCTCCTGCCCAACAGTTAATCCTGTCCCCCCAGCTTCCTCATCAGTTCAGCCCAGGGGCTGCTAAGGACCATTTAATGTGTGTGTGGAGGGGCAGATTTCCCCCCCGCTAACACACAGACCTGATCCCCCTGGGACCATGAACCCCTACCTCCACCTGCTCCAAATTTCAGTGAGTACATTGAGACCTATTGCAATGCCACTCATTCAAATTTGGCCTGGACTCTCCTCTGTCATGATGCCCCTGGCATCAAATTTGAGTCATGAAGTGGCAATTGTTGACCTGAATTTGATGGGTTAGTTTTTATGGCTCGCCACTGATTGCATCCGACCAGCAGATTTATAGGTTCTTGTCCAATTCAGACTACAGAGTTCAAGAACTCAGAGAGTTCTATATTGGGAGAGGTCTCTCAGGGTGCTTGGCAAGAACGCATACACTGAGGACAATGCCAAATAGATAAAAACTTTTATTGCCATTAATATAAAAATAAGGAATGCAGTGAAACTTATAACTGCAAAACAGTAAAAGAATTCTAAAACTCCTGGTGTTAAAATTTCTAGTATAAGTACCTTAACCTAACATACTCACATCCTTCTTTGAGAACCCGGTAACAGGAGGTGAAGGACCAGCCTCACTCCTGGCATGCCCGATTACACAATGGTGATGGCTTCCCCTGTGGTTAGGAATGTTGAGTAGTTATACTATACTGCACAAGCTGAGCTGATAGATAGATAGATAGATAGATAGATAGATAGATAGATAGATAGATAGATAGATAGATAGATAGATAGATAGATAGATAAAAAAGCACTCCAAGAAATCGAAGCTTCAGGAGTTAGAAGAGCTTAGAATTTAGAGGATGAGAGCTTACTAAGAGCTCTCTTACCAGGTATTTTATAGGATCCTGATCTATGTAATTCAGGCTCAACCTACTATACACATATCTTGTTTCCATACCCTAAGAAATGTATGAATACCCTTCTCCTATAGGTTAGTGGATTATCACACTTTCTAAATTTATTAATAAGGATTATCTCACTCCAAAACTGCCAACCTAGTCTCTCTTGATGACCTCGAGTTGTGGTGTACCCTGCGGTTACCAACTGTTTGTAGAAGCTGGATAAACCTGTGATGTGATGTGAATAGTTCCTCCCCTGGGTTCTCCAAAGTTCAGGGACCATTCTCATCGGTGCCAAAGGTTGCCAGGTTTTATGCTGACATATTTATAACTAATTCTACTTTTTGCTATATAGCAGATCTTACCGGATCTTCCAGGCCAGTAGGCTTCTTGCATTTCAGCATTTCAGCAAAACTTCTTATTAGGAAACATATGCCTCGACACATCCTAAATGCCAAAGAATTAATACTGCTAAAATATAAGAATAAAATGGATTAATTTCAGAAAAAGAAACATATTAATTAATACTGCTGGCTGGATTAGTAGGATATAATAGCTAGCAAAATAATTCTATGGGCTACCCAGTCAGCCCCAATTCGAGTGAGTGGCATGGTGATTTAGCCCCAAAAGCAGTCAGGCCATGACCCTTGTGCCCCTCCAGCTCCATATGCTATGGAATCCAAGGCTTTGACCATCCTTCACTGCTATCTACCTACTGTCCACCCATGCAGATGGGAGCAGCAATAGTGACTCCACAGAAGCTTCTCTACCGCTACTCATCCTCATGTTATGCTTTCTTACTCCTCTATATAGGTACAGAGGACAAGAGGCAATCTTGTCCTTTAATAGAAAATAACACTTGTAGAGAATTGTTAAAACAGTCTGGAGGATTCTATAGCAGCCTTGGATTCCTCAATGCATCAGCCTGCATAACTGAACAAGCAAGGAGGGAGAAGCAATCTGCTCCCAAAGCAAAGGGGAAGCAAAGAAACATTAGTAGGAGTATTGTGACTCTTGTCATAATTTGTTCCGGGTATGCTTCTGGGCAGTGCAGCCCTCTAGGGCACATTCTGAACTCTATATCATCCTTGTATAAATGTTTCTTCTGTGTTAATGTTAATTCTGTGTCAAAAGTATGTCAATCTATTAAACTCAAGATATTTCTATTCAACCCTATTGGTTTGATCCATATTAATATCTATAGAGCTTTTCAGTAGAGGAAATAGACTATAAAGTATAGTTGACATTATCCCTTTAACTACCAAAAGCTGATTTTTTACGTTTTAACACTATATTTGTCATTAATTATCATTTTACAATAAAAGAGGCACAAGATAATAGGATATCAATAAATCCAAAGGCTTTTATGTGTATACATTAGACTCACACTGTTATGTTCTTAATGTATGATACCCAACTTTTTTTCCCTTCAAGGAAGACTGTATTTCTTTGCACATACTAAGTAATTTCTTCATTGCCTATGAATGAGACACCAGGCATTAATCTAGCCCTTGTCTCTGTAATCGTTCATATAAAACTTTAAAAATCCCTTTGGAGCAAAGTCAGTACAAAAAGAATGTTCACAGATGTTTGGCTCATGTTTATTGGGAAATTACTTCCATCTGACAAGTCAACAGAAAAGACTGCCTCTGTTTGATAATATTGCAGTATTCTTTTATCATCATAACAAAACCATCTTTCCCCCCTCCCCTGATACCAAAGATTTTCATGCATTTAAATGATTTCATAAGTCTTGGGCTAGTTTTTCTTTCTACTACTAATTGCACAGCTTGCTGAAACCTACTTTCTTTATTGGTGAATCAAGAAAAAGAACCATTCAGTCTAACGGGAGTGTGGCATCATCTGATATCCCTGTATCCCTGAATGATATTAGAGAACATTTTTCTCTATCGGGGGAATGTGATATCTCTATCACAAAGGATAGTTCAGGGGGCAAAAATGCAGGCTACAAATAGAACTGTTTACTGTCTATCCATAATTTTGGTGGATTCCCTAAAAGGAAATAACTTGAGGGAACCCAGAGTAAGCAAACATTTTTACATGAGTTAGTGGCCTTAATCAGGGAACATTTTCAGCAACAACTTGTAAAAGGTAAACACATACTGTGTATCTAAACAAAAAATGTTGTTCTTTTGTTCCTGAAGTAGAAATCTGGTCTGTGCCTTTGGGTTCTTAATCTCATTAGCACTACCATAAGGAGGTAAAGGGCAAATAAGTGCCTCCCCCAAGGTAATACTAATCATTTTGGGAGGGTGATAAGTTTAACTCTCAAGGAGGCAAACCTGTTGACTCCCTTGATCTTTATATAACAATACTTCTTGAATATTAAAAGGAGGGGCAGTTCACTAATTGACAAAGGGGGACAGCATGGTATAATGCAGGGATCGGCAACCTTTGGCATGCAACTCGCCAGGGTAAGCACCCCGGTGGACTGGGCCGGTTTGTTTACCTGCTGAGTCCACAGGTTTGGCTGATTACTGCTCCCACTGGCCGCAGTGCACAGCTCCAGGCCAATGAGGGCGGCGGGAAGCGGTGGCCAGCACATCCCTCAGCCCGCGTCTCTTCCTGCAGCTCTCATTGGCCTGGAGCGGCGAACCATGGCCAGTGGGGGCCACGATTGGCCGAACCTGCGAACACGGCAGGTAAACAAACCGGCCCGGCCCGCCACGGGGCTTACCCTGGTGAGCCGCGTGCCAAAGGTGGCTCATCCCTGGAGTAGTGAATAGGATTCTGTCCTATTTGCACCATGCAATAACAATACAATTCTGGTCAGTGCACAATAGTGTTGTAGTCCCAGATGAGATAAAACTGCCTTTTAAAGATGTGTTAGCATTTCTTTTTTCTGCTTTTCCTCTCATGGTATAACTGCAGGGCAGAGTTAAGGTCAGTTGTGTACCCTATATGTGCATTTCCATACCTTTACATGTTTAGATTTCTTTGAGTGTAACTTTATCTCTGAATTTCCTGGATTTGTAATTTTTGGGTTTGGGATACTTGCAACTTCCTTTTAATGTTTAACACATCTATATGGGGTCCTGGACCTGGTGGGGACTGTAAGCACTCCCCTTGGGAGCCAAGGCATCGAGGAAGATCGTGTGTTTCTGCACTAAATAAACTTCCAGCAGTTAGGTTTTAACTTTTAGATTCCAATCAATTGTTATTAGGGCTGTCAAATGATTAAAAAAATAATTGCAGTTACTCATGAGATTAAAAAAAAGTAGTAGTGATTAATCAATTTTAATTACACTGTTAAACAATAAGAGAATACCAATTTAAATATATTATACACATTTTGGGATTTTTTTCTACATTTTCAAATAGATTGATTTCAATTACAATGCAGAACATAAAGTGTACAGTGCTCACTTTATATTATTATTTTCGGTTACAAATATTAGCATTGTAAAAAAGAGAAAAGAAATTGTATTTTTCAATTCACTTCATACAAGTACTATAGTGCAATCTCTTTATCATGAAAGTGCAACTTACAAATGTAGATTTTATTTTTTTACATAACTGCATTCAAAAACAAAAAAAATGTAAAATTTTAGAGCCTACAAGAAGCATGAAGGGACATACAAAATCTGGCACATAAATACCTTGCAGCACCAGCTACAACTGTGCCATTCAAATGCCTGTTCTGATTTTCAGGTGACATAAATAAGAAGCGGGCAGCATTATCTCCCATAAATGTAAATTTGTTTGTTTTAGAGAGTTGGCTGAACAAAAAGTAGGACTTAGTGGACGTGTATGAGGTGAATTGAAAAATACTATTTCTTTTGTTTATCTTTTTTACGGTGCAATTTTCAGTTCACGTAGCTATATCTCTGCTTACTGATGGAGCTAGCACACTAAAAATAGAACTGAACCTCTGATAGCATGAGCGGAGAGACAGGCTAGTTATCAGAGTATGATTCCTTCTGAAACCTGGGGACACAGTTTGGACTGCTACTCATTCCAGCTGCATCATAGTTGTACACTTAAGTTTCCACTAAAACCCTCTCATCCTTTGTTCCTACTGCTGAGACATTGTTCCTTGCCTTGGTCGACTTTTGCCATAAATTTTGTCCTCTGTTGCCCTATAATCCATCTCCTGGTCCTTCCATAACATTGCAGTTAAGATGATCCTCCATTATTATATCCACCACAATGATTCCATGTCTATTTCTGCATCAAGTTAGGGTTGTGAACTTCTCTGAGAATTTCTATGCACTTTTGAGTTGAGATTGCTATTTAGTGTATCATACATTTGATTTAGGACCCAATCAGGCCCACGAAAATATGGTATAAGACGTGGACGTTTACCTTTTCATCATTAGCTCTCTCCTCTTTTGACACAAGTTTGACAATGTGATTGAGGAAAGCAGTTAACTGCAAAGAGAGTTTCATTTAGCCGGTAAATTGTTGTTTTGTTTGTCTTTTTTTTTCTTTCATATTTTAGAAAGATTAACAGCAATTAGAAAGTCAGATGCTTTTCTGTATCATCTAATGTCCCTTGGTTTTTAAACATTCTTTTATTTTGTGGAGGAACGGCTGGTCTTTTAGGCAATTTACACAAGGCCCTTTTCCAATTACTTTGATCTGCTTCAGAAAAGCAGATACTTCTGAGTCTCAGCAATTTAGACCCCTAGTCTTCAAGCTGTTCTTCTTTTCCTCTTAATTTAAACCTGTGGACAACGATCTCACAGATTCCTCTGTCACCTCCTGAGTCTAATTATGGGGCTGAACCTATTCCTTCTCATCTATCAGGGTAGACAGCTATTTTCTTAAATCTTCTCTAGGTGTCAGCGATAACCCTTTCCTTTGCTGGAGAGACAAATAAAAGATTATGATGCAACTAGCTAGTCTGGCCTTCTATTATCTAAGCTATCCACTTACTGCTGTATATTCAAAGCATTTTGTGTTGCAGAATGTGATGTGCAAAGTGTTAATGCAGAGGTCTTGATCTTGTTACCTAAAGTAAGCCATAAAATGTATCTTGTTCTTTGACTGATATTCCCCATGGAGGCACCACATATCATTGAAAAGAGTACTGTAATTGATTTTATTTGCAAAGTATATACCCACTCCTCTCATTTGGACTCCTTAAACCCAGTATCTAGTTGGTGGGATGCCACGTAATATAGGATTTTTGTAGTTTACGGACCCCCTGGCATACAATTACATAGTTAGTAGGGAACAGTGACCCATTTTAGAAACAAAATACAAACTGACTAAAATCTTTACTTAATTTAAAACCAAAGCTGGACCAAACTTTTGACTGAGGTACAAAAAGTTTCGTTAGCAAATTTTCATTGTTGCCTATATTTATACCAGGGGTTGGCAACATTTGGCACGTGGCTCGCCAGGGTAAGCACCCTGGCGGGCCGAGCCAGTTTATTTACCTGCTGATGTGGCAGGTTCGGCCGATCGCGGCCCCCACTTGCCGCGGTTCGCCATCCCGGGCCAATGGGGGCAGCGGGAAGCTGCGACCAGCACATCCCTCGGCCCGCGCCGCTTCCTGCCGCCCCCATTGGCCTGGGATGGCGAACCGCGGCAAGTGGGGACCGCGATCAGCCAAACCTGCTGCGTCAGCAGGTAAATAAACTGGCCCAGCCCGCCAGGGTGCTTACCCTGGCAAGCCACGTGCCGAACGTTGCCGACCCCTGATTTATACAGTACTTCTTGATGACTGTCAAAAGACCAGAAGTGGAAATACTGAAATACCTCCAAGGAATGCTCTGGAAATCTTTCAGAAAATAGTCACATATGACTTTCAGCACAACCCTGCTAATCAAGGTAGCAGTTAAACCTTAGAGTGCTTATTCAAACTGAGGGGGAGATTGTCATGAACTCCGTGTGAAGATTTTTAGGTTTACACATCACATTTGCTTCTCTTATCTTCCTGGGCTTTGCACCATATAAAACAGGCTTATGTAAAGGGGCCGAAGAGAGAGAATCTTACTGCACCCCAATTTAGTGGTTTAGCCTTAGTTCCTCACAGGCAGACCCTTACATCCGTCAGTGAAACCCGGGTGCAAGGGTGCATGCACGCCTGATGATTGCAGATTGGGGCCAGTGTTTGGGAAGGGGTACACAGCCAAACCTCTGCTTCTACTCCAGCCCATAGCTGTGAGTTCAGGACTTCGGACCCGTATATATAGTGATGGAGCTGCTTCCCATTTCTCCTTCATGTTTCTATGAATGGTGGCAATAATGAGCATCGCTCTGTGGCTCAACTGGCAGGCGGAGTACCTCTGTATAGCATGTTCCCAAGATATAAAGAACTGCTTAAGATGGTCAGAACACAGATCATGTCTGTCACTGCACCAGTATATAGCTGTAGATAATTAGAAAGTTACTCAAATTCCAATTCTTGACACTTAAAAATTTCCAGTTTGTAGATCAGTGACCTGAAAGATTGCAGTACAGCAACTCTGAACGAGCTGCTCTGTGTGCTAAATCTAGCTGAAAAATTCATGACATGTTCAATTACATAACTAAGTGCACTCTCCCACTAACTGATTTGTAACAAGACTGATTCATTCAGATTTTTCAAAATAGAAAAATAATTATTCCAAATTAGAGTGATTACTGGAAGAATTACAATAAGAAGGATTTCATGTTATATTGGCACAGAAAATGATTTGTTTCTTAGAATAAGCTAGATTTTTTCCCCATATCTTCTAAAAAGGGATTTATTTTCAGCTTAGTCCTTTCACCCAAATTTATTCAACAGAAAATATTTTAAAAGAATTAATTTGCACTTGTATACCACCTTTCAGCTGAGGACGTCAAAGGACTTTACGAATATTAATTCAGCTTCACGGTACTCCGTGTGAGCTCAAGAAGCATTACTGAACCTATTTTTTCAGATGAATAAACTGAAAGAGTTTCTTTTCCCACATAAAATCTCAACTTCTCAGAAAAAAATCCATCCATAAACTTTCATCTGAAAGCCAAACATGTCAATTTGTAAATGGTGCCTTATAGTTTGGATGCTGCATTCTATACTGTGGGCTGGGTTCCCCAGTTGGACTATGTCATTCATGATGAACTATGATTTTCTTGTTGCTAAGCCACTACTCTGTATCATGGGAGAGGTAATCCAGCTGGGGCATCCAGCCTATAGAACACAATAGGGATCTCAGAAGCCCCAAAATACAACTCCTATGAAGCACTGAGGTAGCATTTTCAAATTGAAAATTTTCAAATGTTTGACTTTTCGTGGAAAAAAAATGAAATTTTCTTCAGTCAGACACTTTTCGTGTGGGTTTGTGTTGATGGAAAATTTTCAGTCAGTTCCAACAAATGCAATGATGATAGCAACTTGTCTGTATACACACATCAGGTCATTGATAGATCACGTGTAAGAACTCAAAAGTTCTCTCTCTGAGCCACCTCATCTAAATACATAATATTCCTCGATGGAAAAATAATTAAAAGAAAAAAAGTTTTAATTGTCTGAGGCTAAATTTCCCTCACCAACACATTCCAGGCTTGGGCTTTGAGATGGTACTGCTTTCCACTCCTGGACGTAGCAAACACCCACAGGCACAGATCAGGAAGAAGAGAGTGCATATTTCAAATACATGAGTGTATAATAATTAATAAAACAGCACTGCAAAAAGGCATATCACAAGCACTGGTCCCCTGCCAGCTGTCCATTATTGCCATCCTGATTGATAACCATTTTAAAAAATTCCACTGTTGTTCCCCTGTTAAGCCATGCAAACTAGTGATATACACAGTGAAGAAGCAGGATTTCTCAGGTTAGCACTTCTATAGCATTTGCTTTAATTACATAAACTGCACCTGATTACCTCTACTTTCAATAGTGCATTTCCTGTGGGGTAAAAAAAAGTTTTTTTCATTAAGCGTACATAGTCACCATTTTGGATTGGTAAAAGGACAACTGGTGCTCCATCTTGGCACCCCTTTTTCTTCAACTTTTTGGCGCTCTTTTAGAGTTTGGCGCCAAAGCAAGGAAAAGGCAGAAAGGTAGTATAGTTGCCAACTTTCACTCAGTAAATAAGCACACCGACTTTCACAATAAGCCAAAAATCAAGCTAATCCTATTTTAAAACAAGGCCAAAACAAGCCAATTCCTAAGAACCCCAACACTCTATGTAACTAGATCCCCCGGCATGCAGTCAGGGACTGTGGTGGGCCTGCTGTGCACCCCTGACTCTCTTCTCCCCCTTGTCCCTGCTTGTCTCTCTCCCCCCCCGACCCCTCTTTGCCGGGAGCCGATCAAAAAAAAAGAAACAGGCTACAAGCTAAACAAGCTACAAGCCAAAAACTAGCCCACAAACAACTCACAAGCCAATTAAGCCAAAAACAAGCCCAATTTCTGCATTTTTTTCATGGGTTTGGCATGTCTGAAAGGTAGTGTCTCGCAGGATTAGGATCTGCCTAGCGACAGGTAACATATGTAAGGGAGTATCTACCCTCTAAGGGTCACTCTGTGTCTCTGGATGCTGTGAAAGCAGGTCATTCCAGTGAGGCATAGGAGCCCTCCCACAGTGTATCAGCCTTGTTATTAACTATAGCCCTGAGGGAATAGGATTTGAGGAGAACCAGTAACATGTGCCAAGGTTCCCTTAACTTACCTCCACTCACCTGTTCCATCATCACGTGAGATAGCGTTTGCATTCAGCACACTGGACAACGAGATCAAGAGTAGAAGACAGAAGACACCATACTGAAGATCTACTTACCTGTCACCAAAGTTCCTGAGGTCCAATTCCTATTGTGTTCCTGCTCCTGCACCTGTCCCTGAGATCCTGGTTCCCGTCTGTGTTCCTGTTCCTGTTCTCCTGTCCAGTGTCTGCAAGACATAGTATAGTCCTTCTCTGTTATTTCTGTAAAATCCCTCTGTGTGAGGATTTGGTCTCATCCCCATTTCCATCATCTGTGTTAACAACTGAGCAGTTATTCTTTATGTTATCTTAGTTGCAGGGAGTCCTAGTCTGTTGTTGTGTATCTCAATAAACGCCGGTTTGTTGTTTGCATCCTTAACCTGCCTGTGTCTTAACTACACTAAAACACCATTGATAGGGGAGGTAGGATACTGTAGATAGCCCATCTTCTGTGAAGTAAAACATAATCTTAACTATCTCGGGATAACATTCCCTTCATGCAACAATAGACAAAACTAGCTGTGAGGATGCAGAAGAATGGATGGGTTGCTGGGGGAGCCTCAAGTACCCCATGCAATTTGCCTTCTAATTGGCCCACTCCTGTGGCAGCTGTGCTTAGATGGACATGGCTATGGGCTAACATGTAGCTGGTTGGACCACTAGCATTCCCTGCACTTACACAGTCATGTTGGCGGGATGTTGATATTACCACTAAAAAATTCTTTCTGCATTCCCTGGAGAAGAAAGCTGTACTTGCGTCAACTCCTTCCACACTTTAAGCAAAGAGGAGCAGATGTTGACAAACAGCACTACTGTTTGGGATTGTAATCGCTACCCAACACACTGCAATGGTTTCACAGAAGCAGAAAATATCAACAAAGAGCACTAATGAACACAGAGTTCATAGGTTTCTTCTGTCTCTTCACTTATGATACCAACCACTCCATGAGCGGAGATGCTGAATGGAATGGATCGTTACTTTACAGATAGTGTGGTTCTTTAAGATGTTTTGTCCATATGGATTTCACTTGTGATTTGCATGCACCATGCGCTCAAGTTTTGAATCTTTTAACCAGCACTGTCCAGCTGGGCTGTGCCTTTGTTCTCTTGACCTCCCTCCCAAGAGAATAAATGGCAGAGTGGCCCTCAGTAATTCAGTATCTCAGCAGAGATGGATTCCAAAGGAGCCTGGGGATAGAGGGCAGGTCACAGCATCCACATGGATATAACATTTTAAAGAGCCATAGTTAATGTAAGTGACCATTCTATTTTCTTTGCATCTTTGTATTTGTGAATCCTACTTCTGGGAACTTCTAGTTAGTCACTGTTCTACTGGATCTGAGTAATCCCAGCTATAGATCACTAAATAAGGATTGCACAATTGCTCTTCTGAATTTGGTATTTGATGTCAACAAATCCAAGGTATAACGGTTGGTAAAGGGAATGGGCTGAGCAACAAGCGCATGCTCTGGATACACCTAAAGCATGAAATTTGATTACTCACTAGTGTGTGAGTTGGAAAAGAAAACAGAAAGCTTGATGGTCTTGGTTTCAGTGAAAATCTGACCTCACCTTGATGAGGAATTTAGGGTGGGGAGTCTGTGTCACCTTAGCTACCCTAATAATTAGAAAGTTTCCTGGGGAAAACAGTATTAAGGTGTGTGTGTATCTGTTACTTTGTCTGCTTGCTTGACGTTTATAATGTGGCCTGTTTTGATGGCTGTGTGCTGAACCAAGTAGCCTCCTAAGCCAGGCTGAGAGCTTACTAACACTTTGAAAGACATAATTGGAATTCAAAATGACCTTGACAAATTGGAGAATTAGTCCAAAATCAACAAAATGAAATTCAATAAAGACAAGTGCACAGTACTGCACTTAGAAAGGAAAAATCAAATAACTACAAAATGATGAATAACTGGCTAGGCACTAATGCTATTGAAAAGCATCTGGTGGCTATAGTGGTTCTGTGTCTGGTTCTGGGAGTCACACTGTAAGAAAGAAGTTGGCAAATGGGAGATTCCAGAGGAAAGCAATGAAAAACGATAAAAGGTTTAGAAAACCTGACCTATTAGGCTAGGTTAAAAATACTGGCCATGTTTAGTCTTGTGAAAAGAAGACTCAGTGGGGACCTGATAAATCTTCAGGTATGTTAAGAGCTGCTATAAAAAGGACTGTGATTAATTGTTCTCGATGTCTACTGAAGACTTAATCTGCAGCAAGGGAGATTTAGGTTACATATTAAGGGAAACTTTCTAATTATTAGGGTAGCTAAATTCTGGAATTGGCTTCTATGATGCTGAGTCAGCAAGGATTAAGCAACCAGCAGGGTGGTTGAACTGAAAGCAACCTTTAAAGATATATTAGAAGAGTATTGAAATGGTAAATAGGGCCATTCCTTATAGACTGCTAGCAAAGCCATGTTAAATAGATTAGATTTATTGAAATGTAGGCCTATATTGTTAGAGAATCAGAAGTAGGTATTTATTGTATTTGTCTGTGTTTACCTACATCTTATTAGAAGTTTAACAATGTGATCTAATTAGCTTGTAGATGCTAAGCTTCTGTCTAGAATATTTCATTACTATATTTGTTCATTCAGAGATCAAAAAGGGATATTAACATTTAGATGGAACTTGTGGTGTAATAATATCATTGTCTTTTTTCTCTTTGAAGTTTGTAGTAAACTACTTATGAACTGTTTGAAGGGTTAATTTCCTTATGCTAATGAATGCAACTTGTTATTGGTGGATGCCTAAGAAATAGAGATTTACTTCAAAGCAACAATGTACATTCACTATTCTTCATCCAAGGAATGCTTGCTGTGATCATTTGCTGCCAAGAGGCTTATCAGCTGAACTGTAGCTATAAAGAATTTTCAGGCCTGATCCTGACTATCTCAGAACTGCTTAAACTTTGTCAGGGGAAGTTTAAATCACAAGACTAAGGTCTCCACATCTATTCTGGATTAGCCCTGCAATTTTTATGGAAGAATTTGAACAAACTCTGCACATGGACTGCCCATTGGACTATAACTTTAATTAATTCCAGAAGGATTTCTACAAATCAGCAGCATCACCGTCTCTGCCATGAAAATGACCTGAGAACTTTATTCATGCCTGTATGTATAATAATATTTTAAACCTCAGTAACTTTCTTTTCTTTTCAAATAAATCTTAGATTTGGTTAATAACGATTGTCTGTAAGTATGTATTTGGGTAAGATCTGAAATATTCACTGACCTGATGGGTAATATGTCCAATGTCTTGGGATTGGTAGAACTTTTTATATATGGTAAGTAAGGTTTAAGTGACCCTTACCATATTAGATATGGCTGTCTGGTTGGGAGCCAATGGCTGGATTGTTTAAAGGGAACTGTATTTTGGCTTCTGGGTAAGCAGTAAGGTTTTATAAATGCTGTTTGGTTACTGGCTTGGTGAAATCTAATTATAGAATAAACCACTGTTTTTGCAGACCATCTGCCATATTCTTTGCAGTTTCCTTGACTGAGCATTCTCAGGTTAGCCCCTCCGGTGACCATGGTCACAGCTTCCAAGGGAGATTGTGGAATCCCCATGATTGGAAGATTTTAAAAATAAGCTGGACAAATAACTATCAGGTGTAGTCTAGGTTTCTTTGGTCCTGCTACAGTGCAGGGGGCTGGGCTTGATGACTTCTTGAGGTCCCTTCCAGTCCTACATGTCTATGATTCTATAATTACAATAATCTATAATTTGCTAACTCTCCTTTTTTCTATAAATGTGAAGGTGTTATTTGCCCAGTTTAAATGGTTTCCTGCAAGATGTGTTAACTCCTTATGCTTTAACAATAAGTCCAACTTTGTGTTTAGCTGTGATGCTCTGCTTACCTTTTCCAGACCTGAAGGAGAGCTCTGTGAAGCTTGAAAACTGCACCAACAGAAGTTGGCCCAATAAAATATATTGCCTCACCCACCTTGTCTCTCTCATATCCTGGGCCCAACATTGCTTGAACACTGCAAATTAACTGTGACTACTCAATTAGGGACTAATCAAAGCCCATTAAAACCAATGGGAAGACTTCTATTGATTCCATTGGGATATGGAGCAGACCCTTTGGGTATTATACCTTTCTGTGAGGTGTCTTTTTAAAACTTTATCAGTGAACTTGCTCTAATAGATACACTTAACAGGAAAAGGAGCAGTTAGCTCCTGAAATTTTCAGTCTGAATTAGTAATAGAGAGTTTTTGCTTGGGATCCTGGAATGTTGAATTCCATACCACAAGACATCAGAAAAAGAACTAGCCTGACCTTTTCCAGGACACTATGAAAAATCCACCATAACAATTTCCTTGCTAATTAGCCCAGAAGGAGAACACAATATCTTCACTAATGGCCAGATGAAGTTTTAAGAAAATAATAAGTAAGCAATGGTGGTTGACTTGAGGACACAACTGGAGAGGAGAGTTGGTAACAGACAGAATTCAATGTATCATTTAATTTTCATATTTGTTGCTGAGATACCATAGTGCCAGGTACATTATTAGTGCCTAGATAAATAGATTTTCTGGGGCAAATTCTTGAGCAGCTTTTGGATGCTTGTGCTGTAGGAATGTGCTTATAATTACAGTATAATTAAGCAGTATAATATGACAGCAGTATAACACAGAACAACTGTAATACCAATGTCAACACAGATTAGTTGCAGATTACCACCAGGACTACAAGAAAAGTTTTGTGTGTTTTTTGTTTTGCTTTTGGACCCTTTTTTTTGGGTGGGGGGGAAATATGTTTTTTTAAAATTTCTGTAATGTAAAATAGAATGGAAAAGCAGATTTTGTCAGCAAAACACTCATCACTTTCAACAAACAGCACATTGTGATATATAACAACACTGAAGCAGCACCTTCCCTGCTGACTTTCTGATCTCTACTAACTTTTCCAAGTATGTGGATGCCTTCTTACAGGACTTTCCACCCTAGCCCTTTAAATTTGGCAGAGCCAAGCAGCTGTAATCTTGAAGTGGACATTTTGAGAATGACTGTTGCTTGCTGCACTTTCCTCTCTTCTAACTGATTAATGCCCTTAACTAATGTTATGTTCCCTCCATTTTTACTCTTTTATTGGTGAGATTATATCATATACACTATAGTTTAAAAATACTCTTATTTGAAAACATAAAAATACAGACCAAAACCATTCTACATTTCAGCACCATAGTCACAATAATTTTATAGACATACGCTAGTGCTACACACCACAAAATCTACTCTTCAAAAGACCTATATAAAAAAAAATGCCAGAATAGGTTCAGAGGAATCAGATTCAGCTACTCTTACTTACTTTGCATACCACTATACTCCACAGATATCCCCATTGATTTAAATGGGGCAACTCAGATGCTAAAGTACTACTCAAGGTGAGTAAGGTGGCAGTTCATCTGGACACAAACATATATTTTCAATTACAATGGCTGATGGTGTTTTAAAGCATAGCAAGTTTGTTTTCTATGATGTTAGGAAACTGCTCAATATCAGTTAGGAAATAACTTTTTATTTATGCAGAGTTGTTGTAGGCGTATTGGTCTCAGTTTCTTGGAGAGACAAGGTGGGTGAGGTAATATCTTTTATTGGACCAACTTCTGTTGAGAGAATCAAACTTTTAGGCTTACCCAGAGCTCTTCGTCAGATGACCTTCTGCTATTCAGCAGCTTGTTAACATCACAGAAAACTTCAGCCAATGTAATTAAATATTATATATTTATGTCCAGATGCACTGCCATCTTACTCATCTTGAGTAGTATTTTATGTGACCTGAAGAGAGCTTTGTGTAAGCTCGATAGCTTGTCTCTCTCATCAACAGAAGTTAATCCAATAAAAGATATTACCTCATTCACCTTGTTTTTTATCTATAGTTTAAGTTCAATCATAATTACATTATACCCTATGCTGATATAAAATTTCAGTCCAAAAGTGCTTATTTCATAGCTTGTTATTAGAGAATGTAGTGAAATAAACATCTCTTTGTTCACCCTCACTTGTTTTCTAGACCAGTGGTTCCCAAACTTGTTCCGCTGCTTGTGCAGGGAAAGCCCCTGGTGGGCCAGGCCGGTTTATGTACCTGCCGCGTCTGCAGGTTCAGCCAATCGAGACTCCCAGTGGCCGCGGTTTGCTGCTCCAGTCCAATGGGAGCTGCCTGGAGCAGCGAACCATGGCCACTGGGAGCCGCAATCGGCCAAACCTGCGGAGGCGGCAGGTACACAAACCAGCCCGGCCTGCCAGGGGCTTTCCCTGCACAAGCGACGGAACAAGTTTGGGCACCACTGTCCTAGTATATTTATAAGCATTGAATACCACTTGTCAGGTGCTGCAAAAACTCCATTATACTTCATTCGAAGTGTAATCAAAGGTAATAATATAATTTTCTTATTTGAAAAGAATTCTTTGGGAAATCAGAGTTGTACTAGACTTCAGATAATGAGACCTTGCTTACTTTGTCGCTGTCCGAATACCTCTTCAAATGTATCTATACAAAAGAATTGTATAGGCCGCACCCTTCACTCTTAACCATGATCTGAGAGGCTGGGGCTCTCCTGATTTTTTTTTTCTTCACCTCATGTACAATATCTCAAGTCCTACTTCTCTCCATGTTAACCAGGAGTTTCACCTTACTTACTTATCTTGTATGATTGCACTAGCTATTCTTTTACAGGGCTTAATCCAAAACCCGCTGAAATTAATGGGATTCCTTTCATTATTTTCAGCACACTTTGGATTAGGCCTGAAGTGCAGAGGTACTCTGAAGTGACACGTCAAAAATGATATTGTGCAGATTTATAGTTATTGTCGCTGAATGATGTTCCATATCAAATATACTCAGTATACAAATAATTTTTTTACAGTTGCTAGTCCAGCAAACTTTATCCAGAGTCTGAAAATCAAGCTGGATTACTGCTTTCATAATCATCATGACCAGTAACAAAATGTGTGCAGGTTAAGATAGATCTTTAATTACAAACATGCAAACCTATTATTTTTCTTGGGTGTGTACAGATGTGGTTGACTGGAACTGAGTAAACAATTATATCAATGACCACAATAAGCAACAGAATTCAGTTCATTCCCTCTTAAGTATGTTGTTTCTACACTACCAACAGGAGTATAAAGTGGTAGCAATTCACATGACATGCTACAGCTAGCAGATATTCTGAATATACCCATGGAAAAAGAAGGTGCCATACAATCAAAGGCCTTTTTCAGGTCAGAACTATACTTAGAACACATTGCTTACTTCAATGCACTAAATAAAACACCCATAAATGCAAAGACTTGCATTGACTTCAATGGTATGTGAGAACATTAGAGTACATACAAGTAGTTACATATCGCACAATGGTTAAGTGATTTCAATTAACCAGTTTCTCACACAGGTTTCTCATAAGTTCACTGAGACATCAGACTTCAAAAATGTATTAGTTTTTTTTTACTTGACATCAAATTTAACATTACATAAGAAATGAAAGAAAATAAAATAAAGATGGTTGTATGATAATGCTTGCAAAACTTAGATGAATAAGTGTAACAAAGGGTATAAAACTCATGAAGTAACAAACCAAAGTGATAGCTCAAATTTGTCCATCACACAGTGATATTCAACTCTTATTTTGGGGAGGTGATATACCTACTAGCATTGAACTATAGAACCCTAAAACAAGGCCTTATCATGTTGCCAATCAAGATTTATATCAATTAACATTTATGGGCCTCTCTATGACAGTTCAATCACAAGTATTTATAAAGTTAGAAATGTAAACAATTAATAAATTATTGAAATAGCAAATCAATTGAAAATTCCAGACTATGATAATTCACAGCCAAGTCCGTTCTCTTCACATACAAACTCCAGATTAACTCCTGGCCCCCATTGAAGTTAATAGCAAATCTCCCACTGAGTTCAGTGGGGCTCGGATTTCAACTGCCACCTCTAAATCCTATGTGAATTGCAAATGGGGGTGCGGTGGGATACATTGTTTTGCCTATATTTGCCATATTTATTTTGTTCGCTCTTTCCATTACTTGGGTCCCATGGGGCATTTTTACTCTCCCATCTTTTTTAACTGATTTACTCCCACTTTCCCTTCCTTCTGCTCTTTTCAGCAGAGGCAATTGGAGTTTAGACTAGTGGTCTCCCATCTCTGGCATACAGATTATTTCTTAGTTGTTGACAGTGAGTTGGCTGCTCACATGTGGTCTGATCTAAAGCCCACTGAAGTCAATGGAAAAATTCCTATGATTTCAATAGGCTTTGGATGAGAGCCATTATGCTCCTTGTTTCCAGCTGCTTCTGGAGGTGTCCTGGCTCTTAACTGAGAAGTAAGCTATAGATACCCTTAAAAGCAGCAGGAGAGGAAGAGAAGAAGCCTCTAACTTAACAGTGTCTAGGAGATGCTGCTGCTACATAAGAGGAAGAAGTTCTTCTAAGGATGGATTCGATCAGTGAGGCTGGACCTGCCAGCCACTAAAAGTAAGAGGAATGCATAGTGGAAAAAAGGAATGGGACAGCTGGGTAGTATACCCAGAGGAACAGATTGAGAAGAGATTCGTGAGTCTGGATAGCGTATGCAGGGAGAGTGGAAGACCAGGGAACCAATTAATTGGCAGAGTAGGATGTGCAGATGAAAGGAAGAGAAATAACAGAGGAGAGGGGAAGTATGAAGAGAAAAAGTGGTTGAACTTCTGGCCCCTCTGAAGCCAGTGGGAGTTTTGCCATTAACTTCAGTGGGGCCTGAAGTTCAACCAGAGTAATTTAACTGTAATAAAAACAGACAAGCAAACAAAAAATAACATCATCCTGAAGACAGTTAAAACACAGAAATGCCACCCTATTACTTTTCCTTTTCCGAATTAGTAACTGTTGTAGCAGTTAAAGTGGTGTTATGTAATTGTGAGTGGGTGGGGAGGTGACACACGAGGCAATCTGTTAATTAACATGATCCACTTATGAAAAAGTTTGAGAACCTTTGCTCTAGGAGGAAGAGAAACTGTTTAGAGTGGACTGAAAAAAATGATATTTCTCCATGCCTGTGAATTGTCTTGTGTTGCATTAAGGGACTGAGTTGTTCTAATGATGGCGTATAATTTGTTTTGGTCTCTAAATTATATACTGTGCCAGTGCATTGAACTATTAAACCTGTGTCTAAATTTTAACCAAACTTTTTTTTTTCTATTAGAAGCCAGTTGAAGCTAAAGAACAAATGCTTCAGGCATCAATTATTTATGTTTCCAGCTTGACAAGCTATGATATCTATTATAGCTCTGTAAGAAAATCTGTATTGGAATATGCTACAGTTTACTAACATTTTGAACAAACTGTGTTTTGTAGATTACTTTACGGGGTGGAGAAGCTTAATAGATTTCTAGCTTTAAAGGTCTGAAGAGATTTACACTTTAAAAAAAAATGTTTTACACAACAACAACAAAAGCTAAACTTTTTCAACATGGTGAAATGTGATAGAATCTATCCGTTCACTTTGATATTTAGGATTTGTCTGAGCCTTAAACTCAGACATATCCCAAGGGGTATAAACTCAAGTGGCGCAACTCCCTCCCCCAAAACTAACATGAGAGCAAGTAATTCATAATTGTGTCATAATGCACAACATTATTTTAACATAGGGTTTTAATGTAATTTCCTACACTTAAAAAAATAAAACTGAAAAATAAGAAAAAAAATATAATTTTCATATTGTGAAAGGACAGTCAGAGGACCAAATGTAGGGAACATCCTGCTCAATCCCTGTGGTCCTGGAATAGTGCACTTTGTGGGGATGGTCCATCAGTGCATGCACAGTCTGCTCACAACTGGGAAGTGTGAGGGTCTAAATAAAGCTCAGAGGAGATGGAATCTTCAGAGAATTTAGCACCAAACCTCTACTGTGCATGTGTAAACTGCGCTTTTCATTGAGCCTTATAACTTGGTCAAATTTGATGGATTTTCTCAGGCTTGGAAAATGGCACAGCCCTGACATAAAGCTGCCACTGCTGCCAAATGTCAATTCTTGCTCCAAAGCACAGAGATGCTAGGTGCTAGAGCTTCTCAATGAACTTTTAACATGGGCAAAACAATGTGTTATTCCCTAATCTCATCCTGAAAATGGCTGAATCATTTTTGCTAAAACTTTCTCCGGACATCCTCTTTCCCCCTTCTCCCTCCCTCCCCAAACCCAGAATAAATGAGCCTGAGGCAGTCACCTGGCATGGAAAATTTCAACCTAAACACTTTGTTAGGCAAAACAGTCTTATAAGGGAAACTGTTAGGCAACCTTACCGATAGGTGTTACTACAATGTACCTATCATAGAATATCATTCTATAATACAACTTTAATATAATAACTACCGTAGGTAAAAGACTGTGCTGTCTTATGGGTGTAATTTGTAAAGTGTAAAAAAGCTGAAAATGGCTGGGAACTTAAATATTGGACAGTATTAGACGCAAATCACAGTGATCATTGAACCTGGTGGTATTCTCAACAAAAAGCACCTCCAATTATGCTTGTAGCCATTTCCATTGGTTTCAACTGACTCAACAGACACTGTAGACTTCAGACTGACACACTGACAATCCTGGAATTGTATTATGTAGATAATGATTAATAAATGTTGAAAACACCACACTATAATACCAATCTTCAGATTTACAGGGAGTCAACTGTAAGTTCATCCTGGCCTAATGTGTGTAACACATTTTGTCATAAAGGCTGAAATTTAAGATCATTAATACATTCATGTGCAGAACAGATAGGGCAGGGCCTGCTTTGCAAGGATAGTGCTGATTTCCCCAAGGCACCTGGCACTAATCTAGTCCCATTAGAGCCTTATGCTCTGATTTGGTGAACACGGAGATGAATAGCTTCCCTCACACAGATAGCCACACTGACTGCAGTGCATCAAATGACTCACCTGCCTCAGTGTGTGCAAGTCTCGGGCAAAATAACCAGTGCATACATCTGAAAGTTTAGAAAAATAATCCACAGTCAAAATGTTAGATCTTTCTTATTCTGACAGGCATTGGATGCTTCCCTGGACTGAGATCTCTTTGGTGTAATTTAGAAATTCCTTTCTAAGATTCCACATGGGTTCTGTGGAGCAAAGACTGACTTTTATTATGTATTTGTATTACAGCGATGGCAATTCCGGTCTCAGCTGAGGTCTTTAGTTGCTGTTGCTGTAATAAAAATACACGATAATTTGAGTCCATCTGGCAACATTTGAAGTAAACTAGTAAAATATATTGTGTTGGGGCATTTTTAGATATTTTAAAAATAAAGGGCCAGGTCCTCAATGGGTGGTGTAAATGGGCAGAATTCCATAGTTTCAATGGAGCTATGCCCATTTACTACAGTGAGGATCTGGTCCATGTGCTGTGGTGAATGCTGTATTCTAAGGCCTATTATTTTTGTGCCATTTTGATTATTTCAAAGCTAAGTATATGCTTGGAGATACTCATACACTGTTCCACTCCACATCAAGCTGTATATTAGGGCTGTATTGTAGCTCGTAAGGCACAATTCAGTTTGGGACATTGGTATACATACCACACTGCAGAAGAAGTTCCCAGGAGCAACCAGACAGACTCTGCCTGCTACAATTCTTCAAAGGGTTCTAAGAGCGTTCATGCCCCAGTTAGAACTCCACCACTTCTGCAGAGCACAGCATGGCTTTTCTCCCACTCATCCAGTCCACTAGTTGTACTGCATCCTATGATCCTGTCTAGTGCCAACAGTGGTGCTAAACTCTCTTTCATTGATTGCTTTACTGAGATAGAGACTGACCTCTAGACAGTGTTATCAGTGATGGTGTAAATTAGCACCTTCTCCCCAACCTTGCACATCCCTTAGGACACAGTACTGCTCACTTATAAGCAATTACTCCCCATAAGCAAAAAATGCCATTGCTATTTTGCATTGTAGTTAGGTTGTATTTTAGCTTTCAGTTTCAGAAGTGTGCATATTAAATCTAATCAATGAATATGTGGGGAAAATGCAAGTCTGTTATGGTTTCTCTCATGCCTAATTAATGATGGACTGAAACAAATATCAACTTCCTCCTTTTAGCTACTGCATTTATACAGTGCATAAATAGACCTTCATTTGCAGGAATTATACTGGTATATCCGAATGTTACCTAAAAAGGATGAACAAAGACCGGTGATACAGAGAATATGCTCTGCTCTATCTCTGCAAATTATTAATCTGTTAGGTATTTCTAATTGCTTCATTCTTCTTATGAACATGCCCTACAACTGATAAAAAATGGTATGTAAACAACTTTAGTACTAAGGTATTATTGGCCGAATGTTGTGTAATAGCTCAGAATAACATAAAAAGGGAAGTGCACATTTGTAGCATTAGAGGCAATAGATGGCAGTCTTAATCCATTGTACTGAATACGCTACAGAAATATCAGCATCTCTTGCCCCTCACCCAAAAAACCACCCACTATCTCTGTAGTTTTTAGGTCGCTGTACGAACATATTTGAAAAGATCATTTTGAAGATATTTTCCTTCTACAGGCCAGGCTTGATTTACACGCTCCCCGCCTTTCTCCAAAGCTGCTTTTCAAGGTGAGGATTGACAGTTCCAAGGAATGACAGCTTCACCTCTCTTGCATCTAGTTCCAGAGAGCGCTCTTAAGATGAGTAACATTGTGGGATTATTACCACAACAAGCAATGGGAATATTGGCAACGTGTAGATCCAGGCTGGTGAGCGAGTGCCAGGCCCCATCAGGCCCTCCTTTTGAAAGCACAGAGGAATGCCGCTTTGTGTACAGTACAGGTGAGATCCACAATGGGAAGGGCACACCATTCACCCCAATGGTTCTGTCCCTATGGCCCTTGACTCTGTGAAGACCCATGGCTGGGGTCATATGAGGGTGCCCTGTTCCCACACCAATGTGCTAAGGTAAAGCTGTCCAAAACTAATTCTGCCTTCAGATACATTAGAGCACAAGGAGCACAGAAAAGCTATCTGTGTTGAAAAACACCCACTAAATAATGGTCCCAGGAGTAACCACACCCAACACCAACAGAGATGCACAATTCGGAAGCAGTAGGAGAGGAAAGGCACCTAGTAGTGTTACAGAAGCACGGTACCACCACATGGGAAATCTGCAAGTTCTCTGGGGTAAGAACTGCTGCTTGTTCTGCAGGCAGGGAAAGGCTATAGTCTGCTGTCTCCCCATGGAATGATCCCAAGAAAACTATTCTCCCTCCAGGACCCCTCCCATGGATTGTTACATGGGATAAAGTGAGTGGGATCCCCTCACAGGATTGCTGAGAGGCTTAACTAGTTAATTAACTAAATTTAATTGTTGCTGATATGGTAAGTACAAATTGTCTCCCTGCTAGCTTGTTCTGCTGTAACTGACGGTGATTTCACCTGAGGGAGTAGAGACAGCCCTTTCTTTGTGTTTGCTACAAGGGGAGGTAAACGTTAATCCCTGAGGAGCCATGCCAGTGTAAGGTAAGCAAGGATGCATTGAATCACAGCATCCCTCAGTCATCCTCATAAATTCCCCTCCTCAGCCCCAGACGTGTTTTTGGGAACATTTTTTACCCTCTCTCATCCCCCTACAGTGCCTTTACAAGTTCAGGGACCTTGCGCTAGATTCTGTGCTGACAGGAGCTGGTGCAAAACCTAGATACATTTGCCCAAGATCACTTAGAAGATGTAAACCACCATATAAATAGTAAGCATAGCTGTTATTGCTACTAAAAGTCCCATGAAGGTCTGGGTCTTCTGCCCGCAGTGTTGCCACATAATGATACATGATCTATCATGCCTGTAGCAAATCAGCAAGCGCCAGAGGATTTTGCAGAAGGAAACAGAGATTTTTATAAAGGTAGATGTTGGTGCAGAGTGCCAGCAGGGGAATGAGGTGTGTCAAAGAAGGGGAGAAGCAGTGAGTCGGTGTGTTTCAATGTTTGAATTAGTTTTCATTTTATCATGGCAGCCCACTTTCAATAACGCCCTGTTGTTCCTTCCTCATTAATGTGTGTGTGGCTATTTGCTGGTATTTTTATGTTTAGATAACATTACACCTTGAATCACAAGAGTCAGCTTTTCAAAGAGAGCATTGTCTTTTCTGAAAATTCAAACCTTTTGCTTCTTGCAAAGTGCCCAGCTACAGACTAGCCTCCTCTTGCAGCAGCACCCCACACTCCAAACACTCTGGATCAGTGGTTCCCAAACTTTTACTAAGGTGACCTACTAACTGCACTTTATTTTGTTGTTGTTTTTGGGTTGTCATGGTGGTGATGGGGAAGGGAGCCCAAAATCGTAGGCCAACATTCTCCTCCTTCTTCTCTGCCACTGCCGCTTCCTCGCTCTGCCAAGGGGGCACTGATTACTCACCACAGCAGTCTCTGCCCTGGCACCACAATCCTAATCCCAGCCCGCTGTGGAGGAGAGGCCCCAGGTGGGTTTGTGGAAGAGTAAGCCTTCCTCACATTCATCCTGCAGCAGTGGATCCTGTACCATGGGGCTGGGGCTGGAACCCCACTCTGGGCTTTGCGACCTGGCAAACAGCAACACTCACGTTTGGCCTGGCTGCCCCTCCATCATGATGGTGGGCTGGTTTGGCCAAATTTGGGTGAGTGGTGCCACATGCAGGGATACAGCACCACTCCAGTCCAACTTGATGCTAGTGGAATGTTCCCCTGCTGAAGGAGATTCTCTGCTGGACACCTCTGGTCAGAGTGTGTCCACTTTGAACAACTTGAACTTTTCAAAGTGGCTGTGGCGGATTGCATAGTCTGGCTCACTAGATATCTATCTATATGTGTATATATCAATCCAGCAATATAGTATAATTTATAGACAAAAGAGCATAGTGCTTGTCAAAGTTCATTAATATAAGATGGCTAGAAGCTAAGGAGAGATTACTCAAAAAGTTTGAACTTCTCAGAGTAGTACAGAAGAGGAGGAGCATCGGATTAATTTTCGGTACTATCCACTTAAGAGGGGCTCAAAATGAAATCCAAATGGTGTAACTGTGGCAGAACTCATTCCTTGAATTTAACACTATGTACTTGATACAGATAAGGTAAGATTCAAGGAAATGCTTTATGTCATGACCATGACTTGGGCAGTCAGACCTAGTGGTAAAAGCAGGGATTGGTGTCAGGAGACAGGAACTCAAGACGGGTGACAACCAGAGCCATGAGTCGAGCCAAGGGTCAGAGCTGGAATTGGAATCATGGACCTGGAGCAGGGATCAGGAATGAGGCAGGAAGGCTGGAAAGCAGGAACCAGGCGCAAGGCAGGGAAGCTGGAATTAGGGATAAGTCAGGAAAAGAGGGCTCAGGAGTCAGGCCAGAAACCAGGGTCCAATGTAGCAGCCAACCAGGAGTCCACATAATTCATGAACAATGCCCTGTGCCACCTCCTGGCTTAAATAGTGCACCTGGGCCAGTTGGTGGGGTTGCGTGCCCCAACAATCAGGACTCCCATGGGCGGGGCCTTTGGTGGGCCTAGGGTTCCTTTAGCCACTCCGCCCATCACTTACTAACAAGCCACCACATGGTGGCTGGGATGCAGTAGTTGCTTTAGAGACCCACAGACTGGTTCAAGACCTGTGGATCTTCACACCATGCGATGGGCTAAAACCTGATATCAGGAGCACTGTTGTTAATTCACAGCGACTTCACTGAGATCAGAACATGGCCTCCTGCCTTAAAAATAATGAATGCATCCAATGAGAAAATCTGTTTGACTAGTTTTTGCCAGAAATCTTGTAGGACAGTCAGGTTCGAATCAATGCTGTAACATAGACGGAAGATTATTTTACTAGATGTGCCTGAGTGTAGATCCTGTTATCAGAATACAGCTCTGAGGTTGTGAACAAATGCCTTTCCAAGTCAATGAAAAGACTCACATCAACATTGGTGGGCACTGGATCAAGCCCATAGCGAGGCCCTTAATATGTTGGTTCTATGAAACATTCAAGTCTATTCCACCCTTACTACTATTTGATTGCTCTCAGTTTCTGTGAAGTATCATTTTAATATTTCTCTGTCCAAATACAAATTGATATACCTTACAAATGCCTTGGTTCACGAAAACCAGCTGCTTTTTTGTTTGCCTCTCATGACTATAATGTGAATCATGCTACACAAAAAGGTTAATCTTTTAACGTGGATACAGTGGAATGTCATCATTCTAAACTGTATATCCTGGTGAGACAATGGAAGTCTGGTTTCAAGTTCAATGTTTTATTTGTAAATAGAAATTCATGGAGTTTTTGTTGCAGAGGAAAAATAATACATAGCACATAGATAGCATATTACATTTTCAAAACATTCATATACGTTAGCTCTCCTGAAGTAGGTATTGTTTCCATTTTACAGAAGAGAGTTTGAGATTTGTCCAAGGCCACATCCGGAGTACTGAGATTAAAAATGAGGAGTGTCTGGCTTTCAGCCTCAAACACAAGCTGCTAATCAACACTTGCCCCTCTACAGTACCTTTGGTCTTAGCTGTGTTAGAAATGGATTTTTACAAACTGCAGCTTTTCAGTTGGTAGGTTCAAGAAAAATGTCCTGACCTGCTCTCTTCTGTAGTTCAACAATAGAGATACAGATGCTGTGAAATGAGCTGGAAAGAACTTGTTTTCTTTGGAATATGTCATGCAGGGCATATACAAGCACTGGTCAACATCATTTAATTCAGCTTTTAACTACTACAGTACATTGGCTAGGGTAACACCTGGGCTGATAAAGGGAAAATATTCATGAAAATTTGTTTGAAGAAAACAATGCATTTAGGGCATCGTGCAAATTGCACATAATCTGTAATAAGGGGTGGTGTGTAATTGCACTACCTCACAGGGAACACATTGGGGAGGCAAAATGCCTCCCTGAGCATCCCAGTACACAGATAGAATACTCCTCCTCCAACACTATGTCACTGTGTAGCTAGCCAGGAAGAATTATGGCTTTGCCTCTATCCTGCCCTTCTGCACTTCTTTGGGGATTCCATACAAACATCCTCCAACTCCCCCAGAGAGGTGGGGAAAGTGAATTACTTGTGTAACACTTCAATTCTTGCTGGCACTTGCATGGACCATGCAAGAGCTGTGAATGCTTCATTCTTCCTCCCCCCTCGCTGGTGTAAGTGCCAAGCAGAATCTGATCTTTAGATGGCTTCTGTGATCTTTTTTTCTTGTTTTACACAAACATTCATTTGAGGAAACTTTTGTTCTTCAAATTGTTGCAGATGCTCATGTGAATGAGTATTTGCTTCAAAATGTTTGAGCAGTCAGCTTCAAATCTCTGTGTGGGGCTGGGTATCCCCCAGTCAGAGAATAGAAAAATACCATATTACTTATAAATTGATATGTGGGAATAACAAATTACAGATGTGTAAAGCAATAATTGCTGCAAATAGCTTGAAAACAAACCATATTCTGAAGTGTGTTGCAGTAGTAACCTAATCACTGAATAGAGTTATGCAAAATTATAAAAAATGAGATAAGATCAAGCAGTATTGTCACAAGAGAGACCTCCCTTTCAAACAGTGCACTGATTCTGGAGTCTAAGTTTGGTTCACTTGTGAACTGAAAGCATGGAATCTGTCTGTCCGATGCTACAGATCATGAACCCAGGTCTGCGGAGCTGCTGAGTGAGAGCATTACCCTCTCCACCACCACACCACAAGATCAAATAAGGGAACTGTCAGAGGCTACACTCACTGATTCAACTGAGTCAAGAGAGTAGCAACAGACTGCTGATTGGACACCACAGGGAATAAGGATCCTTACACAGAGGGCTAAACTAGTCTCCTTAGACTTGCTGCTGGTGTAAGGCCAGTCTGAATTAATCAATGTTGATGTAAATTACCCTACTAATATCCTGATTATCTTTTCAATAGGGAAAAAAATGGACTAGTAAACTGTTCTTAAAAAAAAAACCTTCCCTTTTTCCAAAATTAGTTTCTAGCTGATGTATTTGATTTGTTTGTGTTCATAATCCATTCTCCAGTGGTTGCATTTTATCTGCATTCATTAGTTTACAGTGACCTGTAGACCTTCAGCTGATTTCATGCAGGCTTCATAGACATTAAACATGACAAAAATTATTTGACTGGCCACAGTTTAAAAAAGGCTTTGTTTATTTAAAAGGAAATTGGGTTAAAGAAGGAGGACTGAATGGGTCTTTGTTTGGTTTTATGTAAATTGAGAGATATTCTAATTCTTGTATCAATGTGATTTTATTAATAGCTTTATTTTTTTTAAAGAAATATCATATATTAGTCTATATTCTGTCTCCTCCATTGTCATATCTAACACTTGTTGTAGTGGAGAAAGTATGTGACCAATTTTTAATATTTTAGTTTCACCTCTTTTCTACCTGCTTGTCTTATTTTCCTGGCAATTTTGTTGGCGTTTTGGGTTTTGAAAGTAGATATTCCATTTTAAAGTGGTTTATTGAACAATTTATCTGCATGTTTTTTTTAATTATCGCTTGAGGGTTAGCATAGCCAGGCAAAAATATCAGCTACACAATGGCTCATTGACCTATTGGGTGGTTACTTTTTTCAGTTCTTTTTCATGTTTAGCTAAAGAGCTTCACTAATGCAGTTTGCTGCAGGTTGCTAAAGATCTGATCTAGTATATTAGATACCATTCTTTTTAAAGAATATCTGAAACTCTTCAGATGGAAGTTGCCTGATTGGACTTTGGGAATCTTACATGCAACAAACACATTTCTTAAATTTCCATGGTTTTGCTATGGTGGTAATCTTTGTAGCTATTGCCTCTGACCACCTTGAGTATGTATTGACTAGTATGAGGAACATTTGTTTGTCATTCTCTGTAAAGTCAATAGGAATTCTCTGCCATGGGCTCTGAGCCCATTACCTAGGATGGCAGAAAGGCCTATTGGCATTCATTACATTGTATGCTTACAAACTCTATACCCGATCCAACTTGGCCACCAATGCTAGTTTCTGCTAACAGCTTTCATTCTAGCTACTCCTGTGTGACTTCCTTGCAATTCTGCCAGCAAACTTGCTTTGAACTTGGTATAACCATGCATAAACCCCTTAAGATACAGTCAATCTGCTGTGAACTAAATTTTTGGACAACATATAGAATCATGGACATGTAGGACTGGAAGGGACCTCAGTAGGTCATCTAGTCCAGTCCTATGCACTCAAGGCAGGACTAAATAATAGCTAGACCATTCCTGACAGGTGCCTATCTAACATGCTTATAAAAACTCCATAGAGATTCCACAACCCCCATAGGCAATTTGTTCCAATGCTTAACTACCCTGACAGTTAGGAGGTTTTTCCTAATGTCCAACCTAAACCTCCCTTATGGCAATTTAATCCTATTGTTTCTTGTTCTATCCTCAGAGGTTAAGGAGAACAATTTTTCACCTTCCTCCTTGTAACAATCTTTTATGTTCTTGAAAACGGTTATCATGTTCCCTCTCAGTCTTCTTTTCTCCAGACTAAACAAGCCCTATTTTTTCAACCTTTCCTCACAGATCATGTTTTCTAGATTTTTAATCATTATATATCCACCACCCCTAGCGCAAATGACCCCAAATCCTCACTGATGCTATCCTCATATCATGCTGCACCCTCCTGAAGCATACTAAATTTCAAAGGAATCCAACTAAGCAAGTCAATTTTACAGGACTGAGAAAGGTCAACCTTTGGGTAGAAGTCATGACTCAATTTTGACTATAGTAGCTTGCTGCACCACTATAATACAGGCAACATCCCTGCCCTAGGGAACTTATGCTTCCTTTCAAAAACACGTCCTAAAATAACAAAAGGCCAGAGTGTATGGAATCTAGGAAAGGGAGAGGGAAACAACAAAGGGAGGATAATATATTTATTGGAAGAGGGTATATTTTTTCCAAGGAGTGCATACGTTTTCATGTCACCTATGACTTGATTGATAACTTCATTTTGCGAGTGAGTGGGGATAGTTGTTTCATCAGATAAACTATAAGCTCTTTGGAGGAAAGGACCATTATTTTGTTCTGTGTTTGTACAGCACGTAGGACGTTGAGGTCCTGGTCTGTGACTGGGGAGCCTAGGCACTACTGTAGTAATAAATAATAATAATAATTAATAATTAATAATATTGAATACAAAACAATTAATATCAATCATTAAAGTTACTTTAATTTTAAGGGCTAGGTTTTATAATAACTACTGACAATCCCCATGTTTGAACCTTGGAGACTGAGGGCAACGTATTCTTTCTTCCTACAAGCCATACTGAAAGGTCTTCCTATTTCCTAGGCTTCTCTTGAGAAACCTGAATGAGTACTCTAGGATTTGCACCTTGTAGCATCATTTACTTCTGTATAAAGTGTATGTAGAATGGTACCATTTTATGCTTGACTGCACAGATTAGAAGACTGTGGGGAACTGAGTCTTTTGGTGGAGTTCATTTGTGAAATTACTTCAGTCAATTTTCTTTTTATTACAAAATTGACTTTAGGCTATTCCGAATAAGTTGAAAAATTGAGATGGGGACATAGTGGGTTTGGGGGATTTTGTTTTTGTTTTTAATTAACCAATAATGACTTCCTACCTATTGCAAATTCTCCTCCCCCACCCCTCCAGAAATCTGGCCCATCTCCACAAGCAAGGCTAGTATTTCTCTAAATAAAACTTGCAGGTAGTGGACCTCTAACTCAGGGTTTTGCATGCCATAAACTAACCTGGCACAATATGTTTCATCTAGGAATTTTTCTTCCGGTTTCTTTAAATTGTCAAAGTACTCCGAAAGCATTTCTTTTTCTAACTTACTTTGCTTCTCCTGTGTACTTCAATGATATTTGCTCTAGGTATGTATTTCCTTAAAATTCAATTAGTTCTTAAACCTGTTCTCATTAGGCTTCTGGGGAGACATTAAATTGCTGGTTGCACTCACCTTTGTACTGATGTGTGGGTCAGGATGAGGAAAGGCCAATTATGTTTGTTTGGGGTTTTTTTAATGTCATTTTTAGTTATTGGTAGCAGGGTGAGGGTTGGGGGAGAATATACCTGGTCAACCTTGTCCATATTTTCCTGATTGCGGAAAAGAGCCCTCTGATCTTGCGGAGTTTTTCCCCTGTTGCATTCCATCTGCAACACTTTGGATTTTTGTGTGAGGGGATGTGATGGCATGTACAAACCCCACACTGCAAAGAAGGGGTTAAAGAGCTTCTCTGGGCCCAGCTGGCTTCAGCCTGACATACCTGCAAAACATACATGGGCTGGAGGGGAGCAGGAAAGGTGAGTAGGAGGCAGACAGTGGAAGTGAAGGGACCTACACTCTGAGCTCTGGGAAGGAGCACTGCATGAACGCCTGTGGCCTAGCTATAGCAACTGGTCAAGCCCACGAAGGAGGGACTTAAGACTCTCTGAAGGTTTGAGACTTTATCTTCGAGTTCAGTTACTTAATCACTTTACTTTCTTGGTTGTAAAGAGACGGGACTGGTAGGAAGTGATTCAGGGACGCAGCAGCACAGCACCTTGGGATGAAGGACTTAGCTGTTTACCACTGGGCCCTGGATGGGCACCCAGCAGAGACGGAGTGGCAGGGTAGAGTTCCCTTACCAATCTCTAGGGACTGTCCAAGTCAGACCTCTATGTCCAGTGCAGGGTATCTAGTTAACTGAAGACAGAAGGGTTTGGACAACGAGACTCTGATCCAAGGAGAAGCCAGGAGTCCCTCATCTATCCCAGAGGGTTACCCAATTGCTGGACTCTTTATGTGCCCCAAAAGGGGCAGACAAAAACAAGTAACCTAGCTGGAGGGCCAAGTAACAGAAGGAACAGACCATTGTAGGAAAGGAACAGCTGTCAACAGGAGGCACTGAGAAAAGGAAGGGGTCTGCCACCCCCTGTCTGACCACTATGCAGTGCCAGCAGTGAAGGAACTCCTTCACGGTGAGTAAAAAATAGCTCTCCTTCCCTGCTACCCTCGTTCTGCCTGTTTATTCTCATTCACCAGCAGGGTAGGAGGCACAGGTGCCTATTCCTTGCCCATCCTATATCCTTGAATACTGCGTGCAGTTCGGATTACCCCCTCTCAAAAAAAGGATATTAGAATTGGAAAAGGTACATAGAAGGGCAACAAAAATTATTAGGGGTATGGAACAGCTTCCATATGAGGAGAGATTAAAAAAATGGGTATTTTCAGCTTGGAAAATGAGAACACTAAGGGGGTGTGTGGATATAATGGAGGTCTATAAAATCAGTAATGCTGTGGAGAAAGTGAATAAGAAAGTGCTACTACTTCACAGAACATGAAAACCAGGGGGTCACCCAATGAAATTAATAGGTATCAGGTTTAAAAGAAAACAAAAGGAAGTACTTCTTCACACAACGCACAGTCAAACTGTGGAACTAGGTGCCAGGAGATACTGTGAAGTTCAAAAGTACAGCTAGTTTAAAAAAAAAAGAATTAGATAAGTTCATGGAGGATAGGTCCATCAATGGCTATTAGTTAAGATGGACAGGGATTCAATCCCATGGTCTGGGTGTCCATACACCTCTTACTGACAGAAGTTGGGAGTGGAAGAAAGGGGATGGATCACTTGATTGCCTGTTCTGTTCATTTCCTCTGGAGCACCTGGCATTGGCCACTGTCAGAAGACAGGATACTGGGCTAGATGGACTATTGGTCTGACCCAGTATGGCCATTCTTATGTTCTCACACATGGCCTTCCATCCCTGGTAATTATGTCCCCCTGGTGTGCTGCCTGGCAGAGATTTTTCCAAAAAGAGAGTTGAAATGAGTAGAGTATCAGAGGGGTAGCCATGTTAGTCTGAATCTGTAAAAAGCAACATAGGGTCCTGTGGCACCTTTGAGACTAACAGAAGTATTGGGAGCATAAGCTTTCCTGGGTAAGAACCTCACTTCTTCAGATGCAAGAAATGAGTAGAGATGCCCCTTAAAACTCCTGCTGTCCCTCCCCTCCCTGGGCAGAGTGTATTCTGCCAGCTATTTCCTCACTGCTTCTTCCTCCCATTGGCTGCTGCAGATTCTCCCCCTCTCTGGAAGGCTTTCTCTTAGGGCTACAGGCTTTTGAAGCAGCAGCAGTCCTCTCCTTCTCCTCAAACAGTTGTTGCTATCCCATTTGTTCTCTGCTTCATTCCAGGTACACACCACAGAAGTAGAATCGAGGCAGTGGATGGGCACTGAATGTTGGGTTCGGTTTTTTGCTCTGCCACAGACTTCCTGTGCGAACTTGGGGAAGTCGATTAATTTTCCTGTGGTTCAGTTCCTCATCTGTAAATTGAGCTAATAATGCTCCTTAGAAGGGTATTGTGTGGATAAATACTTGTGAGATGCTCAAATACTGTGGTGATGAGGACCACATAAATACATAGATATATATGGATCACCCGTGATGCTGATATATCCTGAAATTCAACAGATTTTAAATGAAATCGCTATTTAAAATAGCAGTTCAGGAATATGTGGGGCAAAGTAGGGGGTGCAATAATAACAGAACTAGTATATGTGTGTATACATTCAATCTTACCTGGAACAAAACATGCTTTCCAATCTAAGAGTTTAGGTCTGTGAGATGTAACATATGTAGAAGGCATTAGTTTCAAGTACACATTTCCAGGACAGTCATTCAGATCAGGTAACTTTATTTTTGTCTAAAATTAAGGGGAAATTGTTCATTTTTATCCCAAATGAAAGATAGCTCTTAAATGTTAAGTGCCTGTAGCATTAAACGTTTAATAGGATTTGATTTGATGCATCACACAGAGGTTGAACGAGCTCACCCATCTCCTTAAATGCCTATTGTTATTAAAAAGAACAGAGAATTTATGTCAGGGTATTTTTTAGATTTACCAGTTACCAGAGCAGAACAAACCATATTCTGTGGACTGCAAATGAAAACTATTTATCTTCTCTCTTGTATCTAAACCATATTTCACAGCTCATGAGACACAAATGGGAGAGGCTTTCGATAAAATGTTCCTAGGATTTTCTCAGTACTTTAAAAAAAAGAGGTTGTAAAATAATTCATCATGTAAGCAGAGTGATAAGATTAACTGCTTTGAGTTTTACAACTGACAGAAATTATGTAGAGTGAGGGCTAACTGGCAGAATACCACTATGTTATGCTGGCTGTAATAAAAATGAATTCTAGGTGCAAAGAAGTGGCTATTTCTTTTAAGTGCAGATCTGTCCCTCTCCTATATATTTATTAATGTTAAAATATTTCATTTTAAAATAAATCTGTGATAGTTTTGGCGCAAAGAGTAAATATGAAATAGAAAGGAGGGGAAAAAAAGACCTGGAAGAAAGCATTAGGACCTGCAAATTGAGAGTATTTATAGCAGTCTCATAGGCTAGGGCTATACTACCCGCCTGAATCGGCGGGTAGAAATCGATCTCTCAGGGGTCGAATTATCGCATCTCGTCGGGACGCGACAATCGATCCCCGAATCGATGCTCTTACTCCACCAGCGGAGGTGGGAGTAAGCGCCGTTGATGGGGAGCTTCGGAGGTCGATTTTGCCGCCGTCCTCACAGCGGGGTAAGTCGGTTCCGATAGGTCAAATTCAGCTGCGCTATTCGCGTAGCTGAATTTGGATATCTTAAATCAATGCCCCCCCATAGTGAAGACCTGCCCTTAGTCTTGCAGAAGAAAGGAGGGAGAATAACTAAAGTGTACTGGCTCTCAGGGCTTCACAAACTAGGGGGATGTAATCCAGAAATTGGAAAAGTCTAGGACAGATCCTGGTTCCTGCTCCAGCTACTGTGTGCCTTTTTTGGCAAGATAAAAAACCATAAAACTTCAGTAGCCATACAGCTGGGAATCCCCAGGTGTGGTAAACCAGTGTAGCCAGCTCTACCTCACCTCCTTTGATTCCCCTCTCCCCACCCCACACCCCGCCACGCATTAGAAGATATGCTAAGCTTGTGGCTAAGGAATAATCGGCTATTGCTGTGCTCCAATGATCCCTGGCCAATGGCTTGTGGCCCTTACCACTGATGTAGGTTAGAGATACCTGAAGTTGTTCTAAAGACTGGGAGCTGAACCCAGTAGCCTTGAGGATTGTATGTGTTGTGGGGAGGGGGAGGGAGGAAGGGAAAGTATGTGGGTGGCATACAGCCAGTTTTGTTCCCAGTTCCTCAGAGTTGTGCACAAAGCACAACTTAACTAGACCCAAAGATCTGAACCTTTGTGTAAAAAGGTGGTCTCAAATCAAGCACAATTATTTCATAGAAATGGAAATAAACATATTGATTGCTCTACCACAGAAGGTTTATACCATATATCCTGCTTTTGTGCCTGTATCACCTCATAGTGGCTGGCCTAGAAAGGGAATAGAAGCAATAACTCTACTGAGAGAAGTAGTAGTGCATGTTATCCTTTAGCTCCAATGTCAGAGGCTTCTGTCTTTGGAGCAACTGTTAGAGGTAGTTTCCTTGCTACATGAGTGTGGATTAGCTGACAGTTGTGGTTTTTGTATGCAGATATGATTACTTACAAGTTGTTTGAGACAAAAAGTTTAGAATAACCCATTAACAATTAATAATAGTGCTTTTCATCCATAAATCTCCAAGTGCTTAACAAGACACTCCTAGAGAGAGAGCACGGTTGTTAAATGCAGGATCAAGAGTCAAGAGAAGTTGGCTTCTGTTCCTAGTTCTCACTCACGTGCCTTGTGACTTCTCTGTGCTCTGATTTTCCTTTTATATAATAATCGTGTAATTTCCAGGGTCATGCAATTATTTGTAAAGTGCTTTGAGCTCTGTGGATTGAAGATGATATAGAAATGTGAATGAGTACTATTATTAACAGCTAAGTCTTGGTTCCAGTGTAGGCAGTCTGAGGAGCAACCAGACACTTTAGAGCCATGTAAATATGGAATGCACTGTTTTACCTCTCTGTAGGCCACAGGGAATTACTGCAATATAACTATCCAGCCAAGACACATTTTAAGACTAAGAACAGCCTTACATTTAGGCTGGCCAAAATTTTATTTGTTTATAATTCTGATGGATAATATCAATGTTTATATTTAAGTATTCTTTTATTTTTAGCCATTTAAATGTTCAGTTGTGGGAAATTATGGATGTATGCAGACAACAGGGAATGTCAGACAATAATTATTTAATGATAGTAGACTTTGAGCTTCAAAAGTCAAAGCTTTATGACAAATTGTCAACATCACATGTCAAAATATCCTTAACTCAAATTCTAATAAAGTCTCAAGCAGCATTTTTCTTGCTTTGCCTATCTGTACATTTCTATTATCAGTGGACATTGTTTTCATCTGCTGTGTGTAAGGTAAATTGACATTTACCAACATTTACCAATAAAAATCTAATCTTTCCATGTTATGTTAAATCTATAGATAATCTTGAATCAGATGGAATTTGTTTGTTACAGTTTAACACAACAATTTACTATCATTTGCTTATTAGGAAGCGTGACAGTATAATAGCAATCACAATTATTTAGATGCTCTTATGAACAAATACCATCAAACAACTGCAGTAATACTTCAGGTACTTAAAGCTTCATTGCTCTACAACTATAGCAGAATGAAAAGAGTTCATGTGTGCAGCTAGTTATAACAGACAAAAAGCAGATTTCCCCAAACTGCATGCATACATTCAGTACAGTTTTCATTAGTGAAAACAAACAGAAGCTAGAGTTTGATCTGACAGTCTTTCAGTACTCATGGGCTTTGCCAGTGCTCAGAAGAAGGGGGAAGGAAGCCTGTGCTGTGAACGTGAAAGAGAAAAAGCAATAAAACAATTGCCTGGAAGCTGCATAAACCTAGTTGCTTGATTATCTAAACAGGATAAAAGACAAGAAGTCCATATTTTTCAGTAGCTTCATTGTAATTGTCTATACTTTAAAGTCTGATTAAAAAGAGAACAAACAGATTTTGTGGGTTGTTTTTTGGATTAAATCTATTGCCTGGGGCCCTATGTTAGTAAGCTTGCTGATCTGATTTTAGTTCCTAATGGACCTTAGTCCATATTACAAAAATATTACATATTTACACAGCACAGCTGGCAGTTTCAGTTCAGGGGAGACTCAGAAGAACCTCACGCTACAATTACCTCTCCTACTCCTGAGCATGTGTTGTGTGCTCCCTTCTGGATTTAGTTTCAGGCCATTTGTAAGATTTATGACCTTATTATTCAGCAGTGCAGAACACCATCCACTCCAGTGGACTTCAGTTGGAATTGTGGGGGCTCAACATTTCTGAAAAAAACAGGCCTTTGTTATACAACATGAGTGCAGCATATGTAAAGAAAGAAATATATTAGGAATTTGCCAGATACTCAGCAAGTATAAACTAGATTAGCTCCATTGAAATCAATGGGGTGATGCAGATTTACACTACTGCGACTCTGGTCATTAGTTCCAAGCCTGTCAACCTTTTAACCAGATATTTCTTTTGGGCCATTTATCAGTAGATCAATGAATTACACTCACAATTGCCTTCTTGAGAAATCTAGAAACTCTTTCAAACCCTCAAATAAATACCAGATAGGCATCGTTTTAGAAAAAAGATCTTAAGCAGGTACAAAATCCATTGGGTACAAAATCCATCAAATTCCTAAAGCTGCGTCCTCTCTGGATAAAAGAGGCTGTAGTTTCAGTGTTACTTCTCCAATTTACTGTGAGGCCTGCTCCTCTGTTAAGCACAATAGTGTGAAAAGCATTTTACTTTGTCTAAGCATGAAATTATTTCAGGTTTTTCCTGTGGTTTTATGAGAAAGGAAATCAGAAGATTTGACAGCAGAATATATATATATATATATATATATATATATATGGTGTATGTGCGTGTGTGCATGGTATATTGCTGTAGCATCAAGGTTTTAAGGGCCTTGTCTCTCCATTAGTAATTATTTCAAAGTTAGTAGGATGACAAAGACCTTGTTTAGTCCTTAAAGTCCTAATGATTCCAGACTGAGTTAGCTATAAATCTTTTTCCATTTGAATGCAATGTTTTTGGCTTAATTTGATGGGGATCTGATTGCTATCAATTTTGACAGGTGTCAAAGAGCACACTGCTTTCAGTATATACGTTATTTAGGGAATCTCAAAACTTTGAAAACAGAAGGTGATGTCTGAGAACAATGTAGAGGGGTAACCTCCACAAAGAGATCCTAACCAAATGCTCCAGTAACACACTGGACTCTGAATTTGACCATAGAATTATATCAATTTTCTTGTAAAGTTATTTTTAAATTAATCTTCAGTACGAAGAATATCTGGACAAAAGACATTATTTCAGATTAAATAAAACCAAACTAAACTGAACAAACAAAAAGTAAACGAGGAAAACCATATGGTTCAGATAAAGTCAGAGCATACAAATTCTATGTTAAATCACTAGCATTGTTCTCTATATTTTTACTAGTTATTTTCAGAGGTTGATGTGTATCAAAATGTAGAAGGTCTGTACAAGAATCCTAGGCACCTATGTTCCTGATACTTAAATCCTGAATGCATGTAGGAAGTATGCCTCTATTAAGGCCCTATGAATATATGTATAATGTTAGAGGAAGAGGGTATATGAAGGAGATATTTCCACTCCCCGCCCAAAGCAAACAAACAAATAACTTTCAGCTTCACAGGCTGTGTGGAAAGGGTGTTTGCCTAGCTGGAGGAGGAGGGAGGGAAGTGGCACAGAGATACAGGAGAATCTATTGCCTCCATCCTGTGTGGCATGTGGCCTTTAGGTAATTATACAGCAGAAAGTTAACTTTTTTTTAAAGCTGCAAAATCATACTGGAAACTCCTATTGAATTTTCTGTCTCTCTCTCCTAGCTGTTCATTGACATTACTGTTTTTCAAATATATTACTTGTATTGGATATCAATCCCTCCTCCCCTTCGTCCACAGTATATTAGGCACCTAACCTGAACATTCATATACTTAAGCGGAATCCTGTGCTTGCCCGGAGTCATACAGAAGATAGGACCCTATATTTACATTTTCCTAAGTTGATTCTCCTTTTGTTATTGCTTGCTCATTTTTCTTACCCCTGGGGATCATTTTTTAGATTGTTTTTAACCTCCTATTTGTTCACAACACCTCAAATGATGACTAGCTACAACTTTTCCTAATTAATTCCTTACTCCCATATCCAGATTACAAAGATATTATGCTGCTGATACTTGTTACATTCCTATTAGACATCTTGTCACAGGTTAATATTATCATTTACTATGGCCATTGTTTGCTGTCTTTCAGCCAGATCACGATTTTTGACAGTACTTGTATCCACAGCAATTTCTACTCCACTTGCAAGAAGCTCCTGATGTTCTATAGAAAATCCATTATTAATATTCAACATACATTAGACCTAGTGCATTCCCTTCATTCACTATTTTTGTATTTCCATCAAGAAAAGTTTCAGGTCTTGCAATAAAATAATATAGATCAGCACCAAATTGGTTTTCTAAAGAAAAACCAATTTGAGCTGCGACCAACAATGTCACAATATACATCAACAATATGCTACTCCTGGGAAAATTCTGTGCCTCTGCGCAGCACAGAATTCAGTGCCCCACAGATTTTTTTTCTCTACAGAAAAGACATTCTGCTGGAAAGGTGCTGCAGTTATGCCTTTCACCCACTAGGAGCTGCTGTGGTGCCAAAACAGAGGGAGCTGGATCACCGGCCATAACAGCAGCCAATAGGGAGAGAGAAGAGGTTGCATTCCTCACAGTGCTCTACCTGCAGGGCCCTACCTTCAGTGATGTGGAATGGGATTTGTGGGGGTGACTGACAGAGCAGGGCACATGGTGCTGCTGGGGGATCATAAAGACTGGGGGGGCAGACTTGAGTGTGGGCTGAGTGGGAGTGGGTTTGCAGGGACACATGGAGATGGGGGAGGTGGGTGTAGGGCCTCATGGGCCAAGGGTGTGGCTGGGTGGGGGTACAGGGACATGGGGGGCAGAGGGCTGCAGGGTCACATGGGAACAAAGGGGAGGGAGATGCAGGGACACATGGGGATGGGGGACATGGGGGACCAGGGACACATGGGGATAGGGGGAGGGCTGGCTGAGTGGAGGAGCAGGGACACATGGGGGCAGGGAGAAGGTGGCTGAGTAGGGGTGCAGGGACACATGGGGACACAAGCAGATGTGCCTGACTGAATGGGAGAAGCTAGGGATCAGCCAGGATCTGCCTGGGGGAGGCTCCACAACTCCCTAACAATTCCTCACAATCCCCTGCAAAAAAAACTGTTCCATATTTCTCCCATCCACACCCAACAATCCTCCAGGTTCACTCCCAGGCTCCTTCCCAGCAATTTCTTCCTTCTCCCTCAGCTCCTCTTACCCCTGACTTCCTGAAGCCTTTGCACTACTAAGGAATCTATTTATCAAAAAACATATCCTGAATTTTTTGTTGTTGTCTGTATTGTTAAAGTCATACTTGTTGACAGGTATTTTGCAATAAATAACCAAAATAATTGAAACTGGCATGATTACATTGTGTTGTTTTGACAAAATGCAGAATTTTCCAGAATTTTTAATTTTTTTGCTGCAGAGTTCCTCCCAGGAGTAAAATGAACTACCTAAAGACCTGTGCTTTGATCACTGTTCCCTGAAATATTCTCTCTGAATGATACTGCAGCTTTGTATGTATTAATTGTCTGATACTATTCCAGTCTCAGAAATAGTTAGGCATTCTCATACTGGCTCCCTCATAAACATAATAAATATAAAGTATTCAGATTTCAGGGTTATGTGTGTAACTGAAGTGAGACCAACGTAAATAAAATAGATTAAAAATAATTTGAAGCTTGATTCTTTGATCCTTACTTATGCTGAGTAGTGCTATACCCTGCAAGTTTGGTACTGAAATTAGTACAACTGCTTGCAGTGTAAAGTATTACTCCTCATGAGTAATGGCAGCAGAATCTGGCCAATATCATTGATTTCTAGTAATATTTTATGTTATCCTGAGAAGTGAAAATGTATTTAATTGAGTTAATATGTGATAGGTCAGTGTTATCTTGTGACATATAAAAAGGCAATTCAGAGAATGTACTAACATGATTTAAGTTCACTGGGCCATATCCTGTTACTCTAGCTCATGCCAAGCAGAGTAATATACTATTTATAGTGAGTAAAGTGTATTGGAATCTCATCCGGAGTATCTAAAATACTATAATAGAAGTCCATTGTGATATTCTTTCTTACTTTGTATAGTACTTTACATCCATTGAAATATAACATTATAACTCATAATGATATAGCAATAACCTTTATTTTCATGTAATACATTAAATTATATTTATACCATAATAACTTTTGTCATTTAACTCTAGAATGAAGAGACTGAATTAAGAAACAAAACAACCAGAAATACTAATTACCTCAACAGATTATTCTCTTTTAAAACTGTTTACTGATTAGCTTCAATGCAAGCAGGATCACTTCTTCAATGTTCAGAGCTCAATGTAAGGATCATGCACAAAAAGACTTACGGGTAATGAAAATAATAGTGAAAGATGCAAATTAACAAAGAACTGCACCAAATACTAAAAATAACAAATGTAGTTCTTAATCACTGGAAGATGATGGAAACTCTAACTGTTAACTTCTTATATAGTGGCCAAGAGATTCAGAAGTGGCTTGGGGTGACCAGCTTGTGACACCATAAAGGGGACTAGTTTTTCAGATGCTGGGAGCTCAGCACTTTATGAAAATCCGGCCCCTTTAAGATGTCTCATTTTGATCACCTAAAACCATTATCTATTTTGGAAAATGTTGGCCAGTATGGTTAACCTAGAGTTAATTGTCACTCACAACTAATGTGTTACTAACTAATTATAGGGAGCACAGGTAATGACACCTAGAGTCCGATTGCCCAATACTTCCTATTATAAACCTCTGTTTTCAGTTGTCCATAACTTACTTACCCGTTCAGGCTAAAATTCCCCATGTTGAGACAGCTGTCTGAGACTGAATGTTTTTGACAGTTTCAGCAGAAATGGTTTGGCCGTTTTCAAGAAGGAGATTAGGCAAAAAATGTTTTCCCCGTCTTACAAATGTATAACCACTGGGCAACTGTAGTGGCTCCATGCTTTGGAGCAGGATCTTGAAATGTGGTGGGGTGGCCCTTGTGTTGGGCATGTTTCTTTTGCCCATAGGGGGAAAATGCCCAAATTTGGTTAAATGTTGAGCCTTTGAAAAATCTCGGTTTACATATGCTCAGTAGAGACTTCTTAGAGTTTGGCAGCTAAGTTCCCTGAAGACTCCATTTGCACTGAGCATATTCTAGCCCATGGAAGCTGAGGCTGAACAGGACAATACACAACAGCCACCTTTACTATACAATCCTTAATCACCCCACAGACAGTAGTTTGTGCTGTGCACTAATGAGTCAGGACCTGTGGGAAAATAGTATGTGGTCATATAATTAAAGCCAGTAGCATAATACTAAATCACAGTCAGGCCATATTAAGATTACACATGCAATTCTGCCATAAAATAACATGTGAATGCTTGATTTTGAATTGTTAATGTTCTTTTAACATAGTTTTTGTTTGTAACATATATCAGATACACCATTTCATTGTCATTAAGCTTTTGCAGTTATCTTTCACATTTTTGTACAAGAGAACTGATTGCTGTAATTGAATGTTACAAGAAACGTTCATTGGAGGAGGCAATTTTTCTCTGGCTTAATTAAAAATAGAATTCCATGCAATTATCATTGGTAGTCATTTTTTATCAGATAGAAGTTGTTTACGGTAAGCTCAAGTACTAAATACAAATCAATATGTGTAATCAGTTATATTGGTCTCTATCGAAAAGCTATTAATGATGTTGCATGTAAATACTGAGTGGCTGGAAATAAAGGACAGCTATTAGCTTATTGGGAAAATAACAGACAGACCAAAGAAAGTATAAAAAGGAAAAGTAAAGTTGCTTCAAGGTTTTTATAAAGTACTTTTATCTTGAAGATCTCATGGAAGTTGAGAGGGAATTTGATGCCTTTACTCACTGCACAACTTCTTGAAGTGCTCTATGAGCCACACATTTCTAATTTCCCCCGCAGCACTGGTGTGCACGCTCTCAATTCACTTTGCCAAAGAATTCACCATTTGTTCCCTTAATTCAGAGGAGCCTTTGCTGACTCCTTTTCAGAACAGCCTGAAAAGTCAAATAATATTTTTAACTCTGACTGCAAAGTCTGTGGTTGTGCTGGGATGGGGCAAGGAACATGTTTGCTTTACACAGACCACTATCTGTAAAACTCAACTCACTTCGCAAATTTGCCACATTTTCTTGAACCACATATGTAATTATAAAATCCAAATCAGGGCCAATTATCTTGCAAAATTTCAAAACTTTAGGAGAACAAATTCTTAGCTGAATGAATTGTTGCATTGGTTTCAATGGAAGCAATCCTCCTGTCCTCCTCATATGGATCCTGGACATTGGTAATCCCTTTTTACTTTCTTGGTGTGGACTACCCCAGCAGGGGAAAACCTTGGACTGAGCTGGCCCAGAGGGGGGAAGATAGGAAGTGGCCTAGGGAGGGAGCCTCAAGCAGCCTGAGTTGCCAGATCACTGGTAGCCCCAAAGGGCTTTGGGTTGGAGCCCAGTGGAGTGGGAGGACACGGGCTTCTGCCAATTATGGCTTGTAGCCCTGACCAATAGGCCATACTTTCCAACTAACCCTCCAAGTGAGGATGCTTACACTTCTCTATAAAGTTATTGATGTTAAGCAGACTTTCTGAATTGTCTCCTGGGGTTTTCATAAGTTCTGTTCATAAACTCAGTCTGTTGCTGTAGCACTCATCCTTTTTCTCTCTCCTCTCCCACTACCTGTGGAACAAAATGTTTTATTATTGCAACCCTGTTAAATTGTTCCTTGGTGTATAGACTTTATCTCTGCCTCTCCCTCCCAAGCCTAACAGTGATGGAGGCATAACAGCTAGTAATGGAAAGATGGTGCCATCCCCAGTTTTTCTGTTGCATTTTCACTAAGATAGCTTCCCAATATACTGTTTAGGTCTATTTATCTACTCAGTTTCTCACCAAATTGCATCCGTGTCCTTCCCTTCACACCTAGAGGCTTCTGATTTCATAAGTTGTTGTGTTTTGTTTTTTTTTAACCAAACACGGGGCCAGAAAAGACCATATGGGTCTTTTAGTATTTCCAAAATAGTTTTTAAAAATCTTTGGCCAAGGAATTTGGAACTCTTAAAAAGGATATGACCCTAAGAGCATCCCTGTGCCAGAAGGCAAGGGACTACCTGATATCTAACAGTGAGTTTCAGTTAGCCTGATCAGCTTAGTGTACCCTAGTTCACTATTATAATTTGTATCTAAATGGTGTTATATAATATGTCATTGAAAAACTAATAACTCACTGATCAGTAATATTCTTTTAGGATGTATGTATGATCAACCTATAAAGGATTATACAGAGGTGCTGAAATTATGTGTTTAAACTGGGCATGTTGGGGCAGTTGATAAACAGGTTTTCTCTAGACAAAGAAAAGAATCCAACACCTCAAACCAGGTGTGGCCAAATTCAATGTGTTATTCATTTGTATTGGAGGCTGCAGGAAGAGATCATTTGCATTGTAAAAAATCATTGGGGAAAAGAGACGGAGCCAGCATGGAGTGTACACCAGAAACCATGGAAAAAAAGAACATTTCAGACAAATAGATTTCAAAGGTTTACTGGACTATAAAGAGAGAGGAAGTGAACTCCTCAGTTATCCTTCACTTGAGGGGACAAGGAAAACCAATACTTTGGATTCTGTGCGGATCCTGACTAAGATAGTAAGGCATTGCTACTAAAGGAAGATTGGTGAGGAAACTACCTTGAACAAAGACTGTTGCTTGTTAAATTATATCGTTCGGTCTTAGCCATTAGAAACCATATTTTTACTTTTGTTTGTAACCCTTTCCAACTTTATGCCTCGTACTTAAACTCACTTCAAATCTCTTTTTAATTAAATAAACTTGTTTTACTTTTCATGTAAACCAAACCAGTGCGTTGATTAATCTGAAGTGATTGTTAACTGGCTCCTTGGAGTGTCCAGCCCTCTCCTGAAACACTCATAGAAGCTTTGTTTGATGCTCTTTAAAGAGACAGAAACAGCAGCTTGTTCACATCCAGTCAGGTGAACAAGCTACTGTTTCTGTCTCTTTAAAGAGCAGCGAATGTAACTTCTGTGAATGTTCCATGAGAGGGCTGAACACTCCAAGAAGGTAGTTTTAGGGAAATTCAGAACTGGAGTTATGTGTTGGTGTCAATTTGCAAAGAGTAACGGAGCGATGGAAACTACAGTGTGAACTAGAAGATTATAGTGGCACAGAAGAATCCTATGCACTGCTACAGGTTGGGGACCGACTGGCTAAGTGGCAGTTCTGCAGAAAAGGACCTGGGGATTACAGTGGATGAGAAGCTGGATATGAGTCAACAGTGTGCCCTTGTTGCCAAGAAGGCTAACAGATTATTGGCCTGCATTAGTAGAAGCATTGCCAGCAGATCGAGGGAAGTGATTATTCCCCTCTATTTGGCACTGGTAAGGCAACATCTGGAGTATAGCGTCCAGTTTTGGGCCCCCCAATACAGAAATCCGAAGAAGTGGGCTGTAGTCCACGAAAGCTTATGCTCTAATAAATTTGTTAGTCTCTAAGGTGCCACAAGTACTCCTGTTCTTTTTGCCAGTACAGAAAGGATGTGGACAAATTGGAGAGAGTACAGCAGAGGGCAACAAAAATGATTAGGGGGCTGGAGCACATGACTTACAAGGAAAGGCTGAGGGAACTGGGCTTCTTTAGTCTGCAGAAGAGAAGAGTGAGGGGGGATTTGATAGCAGCCTTCAACTACCAAAAGGGGGGTGGGGTTCCAAAGGGGATGGAGCTAGGTTGTTCTCAGTGGTGGTAGATGACAGAACAAGGAGTAACGGTCTCAAGTTGCAGTGGGGGAGGTCTTGGGTGGATATTAGGAAAAACCATTTCACTAGGACGGTGGTGAAGCACTGGAATGGGTTACCTAGGGAAGTGGTGGAAGCTCCATCCATAGAGGTTTTTAAGGCCTGGCTTGACAAAGCCCTGGCTGGGATGATTTAGTTGGGGTTGGTCCTGCTTTGAGCAGGGGATTGGCTAGATGACCTCCTGAGGTCTCTTCTAACCATAATCTTCTATGATTCTATGATTATTAGCATTTAAGGGACCGAGGGTTGCAGGACAGGTGGTGACATAACCCCTTGCTGGTCTGAGTTGAACCACAAACACATGATGTGGTTCATGTAAGTGGATAATGATCAATGACACAAAAATATGCAAGAGGCAGGCAAGGAGAGACAGTTAAAAAAGACTTCATGAAAATGAGTTGAAAATATAAATAACTCTACTGAAGGGAGAAGAAATGTCAGATATAGAGTTGTGGGGAATAGATCATTTTGTCTGAAGCCTGCCTATCAATAATGGGCCACATTTTATTGGTGAGATAGGAAACTGCTTCTGCCATTATAGTATGCATTGGGGGTCAGCTTTTTAGAATGTTTCTGAGAAGCTTAGCATCTCTCTGAGGACTTGTCTACATGGTGTGGCAATGCACATCAGAGGGACACAAACTGATGCTCTAATGTATTGTGCAAGTGCCCAATGTAGATCCGTTGACATGTTCTAAAAGGTACCTCATGCACACTGATGTAGTTCTGTTTGAAACTGTACTGTGTTAACCTTTTAAAGTGTTGCCTATATGGGGCAGATAGGCATTTAGAGCACAACAGTTTACATCTCTCTGGTGAGTATTACCTCACCTTCTAGACGAGCCCTGAGTCTCGGTGAGAGCAAAGCTTGAGGACTTTCCCTGGTTAAATCTTGCATGTAATATTTAGCACATTCTGTCTTTTGTTGCCTGATTTCCAAGTCATGGAAAGAAAACAAACCTTACACTTTTTGCATCACATGCTTCTAGCCTTTGGAGAAAAAACAATCCTCTGCTTTGATCCCATAATGTTAATATTTGTAGGAAAGATAATGAAGAACATAAAATTCCATGCTACAGAGGTCAGGAATAGCGTTTACCCCTTGCTCATAAATGGCCAGATACATTATTAGGGCATGGAGCTGGGCTTCAGTTTGAGCCAGGAGAGCAGATAAGATTGACAAATGCTCTCATACCGTACATCCTGTTTTCCTAGGTGTTTAACTATGTGGTTCTTGCGCACATGCTCAAGGCTAAACAGACAGCCACATCTGAGGTTGGGAAGGAATCTTCTTCCGGGTCTGGTTGACTGAAAATGTATGGGGGTGAGGGTTTGTTGTTAACTGCAGCATGGACCATGGTTCATCTGCTAGGAGTATTTGGGCCTATGTCATATACCTAGGTTTCCTACCACTGCAGGGGCCTCTGGCATTGGAATTTCCTGTTTATTTGTCTGAGATTAACAACAGTTTGATCTCCTGAAGACTCAATATTTTCCAAGGCAAGGTACTCAAACTTATCCAAGGAAGTCCACTATCCTCAGGCATGCATCAAAACATGATTCTCTAGGTCTGCCACCTTATTTTGTAAAGCTTTGAATTATTTTTCTCCAGCTATGTTCCCAAGAGCCAGGATGCCACAAGTCTTCTGGGGAGGTGAGTCAGTTTTCTGCAGCTGTCATGTGCTGTTAACCTTTACAAGGTAGCTTACATACATCCTGTAGTGGCTTTGATCTCTTTTCAACAGGGTAAGAACTTGAATATGTTCCAGTACAACAGTAGACAGATGCTAGTTGAGCTCCATCTCATGTGTGTTCAGAAGGTTCCAAGGAAGCTTCAGTTTTTTATTACTTCTCTGATACTCTGAAGCAGTCACAATCCAAGAGTGAAATCCTGGCCCCACTGGAGTCAGTGACAAAACTGTCATTGACTCCAGTGACCCAGAATTTTGCCTCAGGTCTTAATCTTCACAGGTATTCAAAATAAGTTTACTCTCATAATAACACAAGAGAAAAGGTTGATTCACCCAAATCTAGAAGTAGGGGTTGAAGGAAAGGGGCATTAATTGTAGTTCACACCTGAGCTGCCATAATTACATCCTTGGAGATTTTTTAATTAAAAGGATAAAGTTGTGAAAAGGTCTCTCTCTGCTGGCTGCTGCTTCCTGTCCCAGAGAGAAAGAAAATGGATGGAGTTGGAGACTGTTCTCACTGCTTTTCTGTCAGATGTTCAGAATTTTCTATTTTAGCAAGATAGCTGTAGGATTGACCCCTGGCTTCTGTTAGCATCCATGTGTTTGTGTAGGCAGTTGCTTTCGATTTGGATAATAGTTGTGTCCCAAGCACTCTGATCTTTTTGCGATTTAACACCTTCTAGAGAAAGTTAATAAACAGACCCAGCAATGCACCTCTGCCATGTACATTGGCCAAACCGGACAGTCTCTATGCAAAAGAATTAATGGACACAAATCTGACAGCAGGAATCATAATACTCAAAAACCAGTGGGAGAACACTTTAACCTGTCTGGTCATTCAATGACAGACATGCGGGTGGCTATTTTACAACAGAAAAGCTTCAAAAACAGACTCCAATGAGAGACTGCTGAGCTGGAATTGATATGCAAACTAGATACAATCAACTTAGGCTTGAATAAGGACTGGGAATGGCTGAGCCCTTACAATCATTGAATCTATCTCCCCTTGTAAGTATTCTCACACTTCTTATCAAACTGTCTGTACTGGGCTAGCGTGATTATCACTTCAAAAGTTTTTTTCTCTTACTTAATTGGCCTCTCAAGAGTTGGTAAGACACCTCCCACCTGTTCATGCTCTCTGTATGTGTGTGTATATAAATCTCCTCAATATATGTTTCATTCTATGCATCCAAAGAAGTGGGCTGTAGCCCACGAAAGCTTATGCTCTAATAAATGTGTTAGTCTCTAAGGTGTCACAAGTACTCCTGTTTTCTTTACACAGCTTACATTTTTCTCCAGTACCCTTTGACATGTATTGTTGTTCCTGTTAATACAAACTTGCTTTGAGAAGCTTAAAGATTCTGCATGATATAACAAGGCTATCTTACATTTTAAATATTTGTAGACAGTTAAAATACAGTTTGAGTACTGTACTATTGGGGGTTGGAACCCTATGTGTTAAAGGAGAGGGACAGATTATACTCAGCCCTGAGTTGTGCATACTATTTTTACTTACAGTACATTATTAAGACAATAGATGGCTCTGAGCACTGTGCAGAGTTCCAGATTGGGTGTGATTTATAGTAGATAAGGGAGACAAAGCTGGAACTCTATTTGTGTGGAAGCTTGTCTGTAGTCATAGTTTTCTTTAACAAATGCCTCCTGTTTAAGATGGACTGTGATTTCTTGTATCATCTCCAAGAGAGGCAAATGAGACAAGTGAAGTGGAAGGTTTCCAAGAGTCTTTCTTCGCTCCCCCATCCAACCTTGTGACCTCATCCAGGAGAATCATAATCCTTGCATTCAAGAAGCACAAGGACTCTGAATGTGGTCATAGCAACCAAAACAAATGGAGTAAGGACAGGTCCATGGCCTGAATTCTCCTTTCTGCCATGAGGAAGGGTTGTGGGGTTGTCTGAGGGGGAAGAATTATGAACATACCATAGAAGATAGCTGAGAGAGCTCTGTCTAAAACCCACTTACTTAATCCTCTGATCAATACAAACCTATTCATTTGTGTGGTTTATAGCAATACTTAGAGCTTGTCTTCACTATGGGGGAGATCGACGCTGCTGCAATCGACGCAACAGGGGTTGACTCAGCAGGTCTAGTGAGCGCTCACAGGTTGACCCCTGTACCTCAGCTCTCCAAGAAGAGTAAGGTAAGTTGACCGGAGAGTGTCTACTATCAAAGCAGTGCAGTGAAGACAGAGGGGTAAGTTGACCTAAGCTACGTCGATTCCAGCTACATTATTCACATAGCTGGAATAGTGTAACTTAGGTTGACTTAGCCTGGTAGTGAAGACAAGCCCTTATTCTTTATATAGCACTTTACATTTCAAAGTGCTGTACAAACATTAACTAATTAAACCTTACCACAGGCATGAAAATGGCATAAGGCCATGCAGCAAATCCTTGGTAAAGTTGCAGCTAGAGTTCCCAGCTTCCAGTCCCAAGGCCACTTCACTACACGTTGTCTCAACAGCATCCTTGAAAATATGTACTGGTTAAAAGGAAGATGTATGTGAAGATAGTAAGAGGCATAAGTCAAAATGTTTTAAAATATATGTTAATTAAAAATAAACAGTTTTTGTTTAACCTGCTAGCTTTACTACAGTCAATATTAGTTGGTCCAGTTTATTAATTAAAGATAGCATCCAAGAATAAAAATATTACATAGTCAGTCCTAAGCCTGATTGAAAACAGAGGAGGATTTGTGTCAGCCTGACCAATGCCAAAGAAATCCTTCAAATGAGTCCTTTAAAGAGCTGACCTCATATAGAAGATACCAAGAATAAAATTAACAACTTGAAATTACAAGTGTCAGTTTGGGGTTAACTATCTTTTATTTCCCTATGATGTATAGAGTGGCAGAAGGTGAAAGCATTGTCATTAGTAGAATAAAATTAAGGTCAAATAGATTTGAAATAAGATTTCTGGAGTAGAAAGCACAGCTATGTTGTGTTGTGATACCATGTTATTCAAGGGAAGCATGAAAAAAAATAGATACTAGAGTAGAACAAATAATTAATGTACACATTAGATTAATTTAGCTTTTTCTGCTTGTGGAAGATCTGTGAGCTGATAGTGTTTTTCCCAATAAATGTATATATATATATATAATATAACTTTAGTGAATTGATCACAAAATAGTTTGCTGTAAGTATTCATAACTATATTAAAAATTTTAACTGCGACTGGTCAGATTGAATCATGTGATCTTGCTTCTATTCTGTGATTGGTTAAATCAACAAATTCTGATAAAGATTCCAGAATGTGAACTATATAGTTTGGTTTCCATAACTATTCATATGTGCAATTATGTAATGTATTTTCTTCAAACATTTGTTAGTAAAACTCAATCATTTGAATGTTAATGAAAATTAATACAACAAGGAAGTGCCTAAATAATCTATGATGGCTCTATTGATATGACCAAAATTATTTTTGCAGCACTCACAAGTGTCCTGGACACCATGGCACAATGGGAAAGTGTGATCCCTACTTGACAGAACTTGTGGAATTAACAAACAGCAGGGAGGAGACAAAATGGAAGGAATAGGGATACATCATTAACATTGCATGGTATAAATGTATAGCATGTGTATTCATTAGAAATTCACAATCATTTAAATAAATATCCAGCAGATGTCCAATTAACTGCAAATAATAATTAATTAAACCAATAGTAATAAACAGTAATGAACAATGGCAATACAATAATGCAGTGGCAATACAACAATGAACATGATACAATAATAATACAGTAATACAATGGCAATAAATTAATAAAAAATGACAAGAAAACAGGAGTTTTAGTTGCAAAAATAGTTGTGAATCAGTGTCTTGTTTTTATTATTTGAACAGCTTGATTAATAATGAAAATAATTTGAAAATATCAATTAATTTAAAAGAAATAATAATAATCTGTGCATTGCAATGTATATGTCAGCTTCTCTTTTTGGCTACTCGCAGACTTCATTTTCTGTTCTGAAATTGTTGCCAATGGACATTTCTGCACCCTAGGATAAGATGAGGCACAACCTCATACCTATAGCTGACTAGAATTCTTCAGGCTGGAGATCTATATACACAATCCAAATAATATTTGATACAGGAGCCACAGGGAGCATGTCTGTAGTAGCTGTATTGTTGGAATTGAACAGGAACTGCTGAGGAAATACATGTATATGTCATTAACAAAGAAAAAAGATGATAGCCTTTTCCTTTAGTATTTTGAAGACTGTTTGCCTTAAATTTTGCTAGATTCTTCCATGCGCAGTAGGATTTCAGAGTGTAGCCGTGGATCTGGAATGGAGTCTCCTTGATTATGGTTAGTCATAGTGATAAGGGTGGAACTAGTCCTCATTGCAGGAATCTGTCTAAAACACTGCACTGTATATTGATCGATTGAGAGCTTGCATTATGCATGATAGTATGGATGTTGTGGTTAATGGAGTTGCTACTTCTTATGTGAATCTATTCCTTTTAATGAAGCTGTGGCACCATCTCACTTAATCTCTGCCATAATCTTTTAAATTTGTCATGAAGCAATGTGTGCATGTGGTTGTTTTTTAACTATATCCGCTACTGATAAAATCATATAAAAGTGAATGGTAACTAAGACAAAATCTCACCAGTCTGAAAGATCTGCTTTTTGTCTATGTGTGTCTCTTTAAGGGCTTCTAAGGCTCAGGAAAGCAGGTTATGGAAGAAAATAGAAATTCTGAATCATACTGAAACTTTCATAAGCCACTGCTTATAATGATAGACAGTGGCACTACATGACCATTTACCCTCAAGTGGAAAAATGTCACTGATTGGATTAGACCTAGAAAGACTAATGCAGTTGTGTCCTTAAGGGTTAGAAGAAAAATGGATCTTTCAGCTCTGCAAGTGAGCACAACAAGCAATCTAAAAGCATTATTAGTGAGAGGTAGTTTGTAGAATCTGTTCCATTTATCATTAATACTAGTTGTAGAGTACTCAGCAAAAGGTGAGCTACGTTTCTGCTCCAGGATCCATGTCCCAAAGTCCAGTTCTGTGCTTAAACTTTAAAAATAGCCAAGAGGCAACCAAAAGAAAGGAAAATCATAACATATTTCCCCTGTCTGCAGGAATACCTTCGCTAAGAACCTTTTACAACACATTTTACTGAAACAAAAGATGTGGCTTCAGTCATACAAGACCTATATAGAATTATCTGTACAGAGATCTCCCAAGACTAAAGGGGAGATTTTCGAAAAAAGCATCTGAATGAAATGTACTGGGGCACTTAACTCTCTTTCGCCTTGTCCACACAGGCAAATTGACTGCAATAGTTAGTCCTCACTAGCTCCCCTGGAATAACTCTCCACATGAGTGCTCTTATTTTGGAATAAGAGTGTCCATATTTGGAACTATTGCAGAGGAGCTATTGCACTTTAAATTCACACCCTCCCTTATTCCAGAATAACTTCCCTTTGTACACAAGGCCTTAGGCTCTTTTGAAAATTCCATCTAAAGTAGTTTTTAAAATGACAAAAAATGAAAAAAAAACAATCTCTTAAAGTATTATGAAATTATTAGTTAATAGAGCTGATTAAATTATTCATTGCAAATATATGATGAAAGTAGCTTCTCTTAATAAATCATTTGCAAACAAAACCTAATTCCTGTGAATGCATTTTTCAGTTTAAAGAACTTCTTGAATGGGTTATGTATCAGAAGGGTAGTCGTGTTAGTCTTTAAGATGCCACCAGACTCCTCGTTGTTTTTGTGGATACAGACTAACAGATTTTTTGGGGCATAAGCTTTCGTGGGTAAAAAACCACTTCTTCGAATACATGGAGTGAAAATTACAGATACAAGCATAAATATACTGGCACATGAAGAGAAGGGTGTTACCTTACAAGTGGAGAACCAGTGATGACAAGGCCAATTCAGTCAGGATGGATGTGGTCCACTCCCAATAACTGATGAGGAGGTGTCAATACCAAGACAGGAAAAATTGCTTTTGTAGTGAGCCAGCCATACCATCATACCACACCAGCAACACCATCACAGGACCCAAGCACATCAGCCACACCATCAGGGGCTCATTTACCTGCACCTCTACTAATGTGATATATGCCATCATGTGCCAGCAATGCCCCTCTGCCATGTACATTGGCCAAACCGGACAGTCCCTCCGCAAAAGAATAAATGGACACAAATCAGACACCAGGAATGGTAGCATACAAAAGACAGTAGGAGAACACTTCAATCTCCCTGGACATTCAATGACAGATATAAAAGTAGCCATCCTTCAACAACAAAACTTCAAAAACAGATTTCAAAGAGAAACTGCAGAGCTCCAATTCATTTGCAAACTTAACACCATTAATTTGATCTTGAATAGGGACTGGGAGTGGCTGGCTCACTACAAAAGCAATTTTCCCTCTCTTGGTATTGACACCTCCTCATCAGTTATTGGGAGTGGACCACATCCACCCAGACTGAGTTGGCCTTGTCATCACTGGTTCTCCACTTGTAAAGTAACTCCCTTCTCTTCATGTGCCAGTATATTTATGCTTGTATCTGTAATTTTCACTCCATGCATCTAAAGAAGTGTTTTCTTTACCCACGAAAGCTTATGCCCAAATAAATCTGTTAGCCTTTAGTCACGGGGTTCCTTGTAGTTTTTGAATGGGTTACACTGGTCTACAATTTTTGGGAAGTCGTCTGCTTCAGAGATAAAATGTGCTATTTATTATGTATTTTGATGTGCTGAATTCAAATATGACAATTAAATCAACTGATTGGCTACTGTTTCTAAGATATTTAAGTTTTTACATTTTATGTCTATGTATATTGTGTAGATAGTAGAGTTTTAATCATAAATTGTAAACCTAGGTCTTTTCATGTGTTTATGGTTGCTTTACATGATAATATTTCACCTGTCCTGTTTATGTAACACTTTAAAAATCAGCGAAAGGGTTATATAAATAAAATTTATTATGAAACAAAAGGCAAAAAACTATTCTGTACATAGTTTAGTCCTATTCAGAGTCTACTTGGCTCTTCTTGGCTTGTCTCTTGTATTCATTAAATGGAGCATCTCTTGTCACTGTCCAGCAATAGTCTGCAAGCATTGATGGGCTCCATTTGCCCTGATAGCATTTCTCCATTGTTACAATGTCCTGGTGAAATCGCTCGCCATGCTCGTCGCTCACTGCTCCGCAGTTCGGTGGAAAAAAATCTAGATGAGAGTGCAAAAAATGTATCTTTAGTGACATGTTGCAACCAAGGCTTTTGTATGCCTTGAGGAAGTTTTCCACCAACAACCTGTAGTTGTCTGCCTTGTTGTTTCCAAGAAAATTTATTGCCACTAACTGGAAGGCTTTCCATGCCGTCTTTTCCTTGCCATGCAGTGCATGGTCAAATGCATCATCTCGAAGAAGTTAACGAATCTGAGGACCAAGAAAGACACCTTCCTTTATCTTAGCTTCACTTAACCTTGGAAATTTTCCACGGAGGTACTTGAAAGCTGCTTGTGTTTTGTCAATGGCCTTGACAAAGTTCTTCATCAGACCCAGCTTGATGTGTAAGGGTGGTAACAAAATCTTCCTTGATTCAACAAGTGGTGGATGCTGAACACTTTTCCTCCCAGGCTCCAATGACTGTCGGAGTGGCCAATCTTTCTTGATGTAGTGGGAATCTCTTGCACGACTATCCCATTCGCAGAGAAAACAGCAGTACTTTGTGTATCCAGTCTGCAGACCAAGCAAGAGAGCAACAACCTTCAAATTGCCACAAAGCTGCCACTGATGTTGGTCATAGTTTATGCACCTCAAAAGTTGTTTCATGTTGTCATAGGTTTCCTTCATATGGACTGCATGACCAACTGGAATTGGTGGCAAAACATTGCCATTATGAAGGAAAACAGCTTTAAGACTCATCTTCGATGAATCAATGAACAGTCTCCACTCAACTGGATCGTGAACGATGTTGAGGGCTGCCATCACACCATCAATGTTGTTGCAGGCTACAAGATCACCTTCCATGAAGAAGAATGGGAACAAGATCCTTTTGACGGTCACGGAACATGGAAACCCTAACATCACCTGCCAGGAGATTCCACTGCTGTAGTCTGGAGCCCAACAGCTCTGCCTTACTCTTGGGGAGTTCCAAATCCCTGACAAGGTCAGTCAGTTCACCTTGTGTTACGAGGTGTTGTTCAGAGGAGGAGGATGGGAGAAAATGTGGGTCCTGTGCCATTGATGGTTCAGGACCAGATGTTTCATCCTCTTCCTCTTCCTCGTCTGACTCAAGTGAGAATGATTCTGGTGCATCAGGAACCGGCAGTCCTTCTCCGTGGGGTATTGGGCGTATAGCTAATGGAATGTTTGGATAATGCACAGTCCACTTTTTCGTCTTTGACACACATTTCCCAACTGGAGGCACCATGCAGAAGTAACAATTGCTGGTATGATCTGTTGGCTCTCTCCAAATCATTGGCACTGCAAAAGGCATAGATTTCCTTTTCCTGTTCAACCACTGGCGAAGATTTGTTGCACAAGTGTTGCAGCATATGTGTGGGGCCCACCTCTTATCCTGATCTCCAATTTTACAGCCAAAATAAAGGTGATAGGCTTTCTTAACCATAGTGTTATACTGCGCTTTTGTGATGCAAAAGTCACTTCACCACAAACATAGCAGAAGTTATCTGCACTGCTCACACAAGTACGAGGCATCTCTGCTCACTTTGGCTAAACAGAAATGTGTCCCTTTGCAAAATCAAACACTGACAAATAAGAGAGCATGACACTGTATGATTTCTAGAGCTGATATAGGGCAATTTGTTCAGCAGAGTGATGTAAGCTTCGTTATGATTGCATCATCTATGACTTCTAGGAATAACATGATGCAATTCATATCATGTATGACGCAATACCAGCTTCAGATTGCATCATTCATTGTTTTGCCTAAAAAGCAAGTACTGTCCAAATCCAGTCATAGATTTATTCATAGATCCAGTCAAAGATGTATTTTAGTCATTTCTGGTTTAAATTGAGATCCCTTCCCTTTATAACTCACTTATCCTCCGCCATTCCCAAGTTAAGGGTCGTATATACTGACCCAATAGCATATCTTGAAAACTAGAGCCAATCAACAATTTTAAACATCATTTTCATTCTCAGTGACCCAGAATTACTAAAGTTTGACTACATTTATTTCAGAAGCATTTTGGCTGTAGAGCAGTGTTATGTGCATAAATTGAGTCTATACCTCATAGATTGTTTGTAAAATGTTCACTTTAGTTATCACTAGTCATTCTTTAAATTATATGTGGTGTGTGATTAGTCACCTTAATTAACTGGTAGTATTTCTACTCTCTTATTAGATAATTAGTGTAGAGATTTGAGACCCTAGACACTATATTTAGGGTGAATGTAAGACAGTCTTTATTTCATGTATACACAGACACTTATCTCCTTGTTATATGCCCTTAGTGGCCACCTTGAATAGTGGCTCTAAATGTTCACAACTAACACCACATGCTCCTTTGGTGAAAGGTTTTATAACTCTTCCCTTTTCAGAAACTATTCACCAAAGAACAACATATAACTGGAATGAAATAGCAATATAAAACAAAAAATAAACAGCCCTATGAAGATCAGGTTAGACTGCTGAAACTTCAACCCTCTGTTAGGAACTTATTTTGCCCTTTTAAGCCTTTTGGCTTTTGAATTCTCAAGATTTTATGTAATCCTCCAGGAATGCCAGAGGACATCTTTCTCTAGCTGGATATCTCTTCACAAAGAAAGGCTCTGGAGTACAGGTTAGTGATTCTGTATGGTCAGACAGAGTGGTGTTCACAGCTTTTGTGTCTGGGTAATGATCAGTCTATATTGGAGGTCTACCTGGTTATACAATTAGATGATACCGGTTCTGACAGAATTCCATCTGGCATACTAGCAATGTAGGATTGATGAGTTCTGGCCATGCCTGAACTCTTTTTTTTTTTTTTTTTTGAGAATTTTTCACCCAGACATAATCTCCTGTATTTGGTACTCTCAAGGATTTAACATTCTGATGTCTGTCAAAGTCCCTCTTCGGATGGGTTTTATATTAATCTTCCTTCTTCTGTAGTCTCAGAAAGTCAGACCAACAAGGGTCAAGTAGGGAAGGGATGGCTGGGATAGTGGACCTCAATTTCCTTCCCACCAACAGTTCTGGAGGACTGAATCTATTTGGTAGGGTTGTTGACTGAGATGCCAACAAGATGAGGTGAGGTGAGGATTTAGAAATAAGTTGTTTTATTGTCTTTACCATGTATTCTGCTTCACCATTACCTAAGGGAAACAGGGCTGGATGGGACATGAGTCAAACCGCAGGTATCTACAAACCACTTACAGGTCTCAGAGGAAAACTGAAGACCATTGTGAGTGATGACTTGCTTTGGAATTCTGAAATGGGCAAAGATGGATTTTTATCCTTCCTCCATCTGCACTTCTTGTTCAATGTCAATGAATCTTTAGTATTAATCAGTTATCAAAAGATAAGCTGCATTATCCAAACAGAAAAGAGCAGTTCCAACATTCTGCCATGGCATGTCTGGTAGAGCAGATGGTAGTAACAGTTCTGGTGCATTGGTCCTCATGCAATCACAAATACCACACTTCTTAATTCTCTGTTGTAGTCATTTGTTCAGCCCAGGCCACTAAACAAACTGTTTAGCTCTCTCCCTGCATTTTCTAATGCCTTAGTGCAGGGGTCGGCAACGTTCAGCACGTGGCTTGCCAGGGTAAGCACCCTGGCAGGCCAGGCCAGTTTATTTACCTGCTGACATGGCAGGTTCAGCCGATTGCGGCCCCCACTGGCCGCGTGCCAAACGTTGCCGACCCCTGCTCTAAGTTATGCAATCTCAGTAACTTTTGTGTATTTTTCTTGAAAGACAGCTGCTGCATCACGTCCTCTTTTTAGACATTTCTTGCTTGTGGTGTCCCTTGCTGGACAAAGCTATTTTTTGTGAGGTAGTTTGCCACAGCATGGGCATTCCTTCATGCTACTTGTTGTATTCCTTTTCTTTTTAGTCTGTTCGCATAGTCCTCTCTGGATTTCTTTGTGCTTGTACTGGTCTGGGAAGATATTGTTTCAGTGCACCCTCCTGAGGTATTTTTCTTCTCATGTCTATGGCTTCTACAATGAGTTCCTCAAAATTATTCCTGAGAAGAATTTGTTGACTTTGGAGGACTATGTTCTTAGCTTCCTCTCATGTGAGGTTAAGGTAATTTTGGAGTCTTCCTGACAGTTGGCTGTCCCTCAGCCCTACAACAAACCAGTCTATGATAAGTCTTTGTTCAGCTCCCTATACCCCAGCATTGGATTAGGTTGTACAGGGGTATTATGAAATCATTCTGACTTGCCCTTCTCTTGCTTGTGTAACTGAAATCATGTCCACTGAAAAATCACATTGTGAGCATGGCAGGAAATGCTAATCCAGTTCTTTTACTGTACTTAACTGTTTCATCTGAGCAGCTGTGAGGCTTCTGGAAAGGCTAATGTCCTCTCCTGCAGGTCCCATTGTCTAGGGCAGGATATTAACTTATTTCTCCTATGATTGATATCTAATACCGAAGCCTGATAGAACCACTGGAATCTGCTTACTCAGAGTGGCAATCCCTCAGGTTGCTGGAAATCAAATTCTGATGGGGGTATTATTTGGAAGAAGGCTGGATCAGATGGAGCCATGCCTGCTGTTTTATGAGATTAGAGATTTATCCCCACCCTTTTCTTTGCTGCCTTTGGCTGATGTGGCCCTTTAAGGAAGAAAACTGTTTTTTGGTGCCTAGCTTTAGTTTCAGTGCCCCTTACTTTCCTATCTTCACTCCTGATTGCAGCCTGGACTCACCATAATATTTTTCTCTGGGCCTCTGTGTTTTTTAGGCCTCTTCTCTGACTGTTTTGCTGTTAGCTCTGTGCAACTGTTGGTAGTTCTGGCTTGGTTGGAAGACTAGCTTGTCTGTTTTCTTTTCCGTCTTTCCTCTTTCTACAGGGGAGTCCTGTGATCTATTGCAATTTTATTCAATCTCATTCAACACATTGTGGTCAGGATGAATGCAAACTTTCTTTATTTCCTGTTTACAAAGATTCTTACCTCCTTGCTATATGCATCCTACTGGTCCTGAGTAGTGACTCTAACTGTTCACAATTAGAACATTTTAAATAAGAGAGTAAGGAACATTCACATTTATCTAAAAATTCCTTCTCATTCAAATATGAAAATTCATAAATGGGCAGACCCTCAGCTGGTTTTAAATGATATAGCTTAATCACAGTCAATGCATTATTTAAATCAATAGAGCTATGTCAGTTTACACTAACTGAGGATCTGCCCCAGAGACCTTAATCCTGCAAAGCACTCTTTAGCATGTGAGTAGTCCCATCGATCGACATCAAATATTATGACACTAACAAATACTCTCATTTACCAAGAAATTGCTTTTTTTGCATTCAAACTTTCATATAAGCCCCTATTCCATAAAGTACTTCCAGAATGTGAGTATTTAGTAGAATCTGTTCCATTTCTCAACCCATATGAGTTGATAAATGGAACAGATGCAACAAATTGACAAATGGAACAGATTCTACAAACAACCTACACAAATAATGCTTTTGGATTGCTTATCGTGTTCAATTACAGCGCTGAAAGATCCATTTTTCTTCTCTTCCTTCCCAGTTACTCAGATGCTGAAAAGTAAGTGTGAATTTAAGTATGTTGCTTGAACGGGACCACAGAGAAAAGCCATTCACCAGTGTTTGTGTGAACAAGACCTACTTGCATGAACACTTCTGAATAGTGAATAACAAAGGGTACAGATTTGATTGAATCAAAAAGACATTTTGAATGAAAATGAATGTTGCAAACACTGGTTCTTTGAGTGGCTGAAGGTGTTCCATTCAGGTGTATTCATGCCAAGCACACTGAAGCTGGAGACATTTTTTCCCTGGTAGTACTTGTCAGGATGGCGCACACACCCTATACCTCCCTGTGGCCCCTCTTGAAACTGACCTGACCATCTCATTTCCTTTTTACTGCCAGTGGCCTTAGTTGGAGCTCCCTGTCTGGGGTTTTCTCCTCAGGTTTTATTCTCTGTGACACAATTTGTCACTGAGACTTTACTAGTGTGAATAGTTAACAGCAGCTAGTGCCTGTTTAGTGTAGTTAGTTAGTTTTGTGGTGCTCAGCACTAGGTTATGCAGCATTTTCCAGATTTCAAACACTGCCTGTCATGTGGGGTCTCAGTCCCCCACATATGCTGCTTACTGTGTCTAGATGAAGGATATAATAACATGTACCATTTCTCATTCTTTTAAAAAGAGAAGGCAGATTTCTAGGGATCTTCATCTGAAGCAGGACCTGATTGAACAAGCTACAAGGCTTGCCTTAGTCCTGGAACCCTCTTTGGATCATGGGGCCAGTCACCCTCAGGTGTTCTGTACCTCCAAGATAGTTGCAGACAGACCCCTTCACTCTGATGCTTCTCTGCGAAGGGAAAGGGGACAGTCATCACCTCATCCTTCATAAAACAACATGTACAACAGATTAGAGCTGTTGGAAATCTAAGAGAGATCCATCCTCCTCTCATCAAAAATAGGCTCACAACATCTACAAGACTCAGATGTTCGGGTAGATCTGGGCTGTCAACCCGTGTCTCCCTGGTACCAAGGCAGGAGGATCTAGGTGCCATACCATTGACTACAGAACTGTCAGTAGAATGACCATCAAGGCCATTACCCATGGATGCAGCTGCAGCTCTGCCATTTTCTATACCAACAATCCTGCAAGTCTTGCTCTTACAGTTGTCCTCCTTGGGACCTGTGGGGTGCCCCTCCCTCACATAGATCTAGATCTTCACCCCAGTCAAACAGATGATCCCCTTATAGTTGTGAATAATTTGAACAAGAGTATTGTCAAGCTTGAAATGAACAGTAGTATTGTCAGTGTTAGGCCTAAAACCTCTGGAAGTTTCACAAAGCCAGCCTTGTAAAATTAACTTTAAAAAGCAAGCTTTGCAAAAGGAAACAGACTTGTGGTCAAAATGCGCTGCAACCAGATAACACATTATGCTGACTCCTGTAAAGCGAGATAAGTTGTACCCCCCAGGCACAGCTTGTCTAACCCACATTAACCATATTTAAAACAATTGACTACAAGAAAATAAGTAAGCATAAATTATACAGTCAAAGCGACAATGCTAACCACATTAAAGATTTGGCCTAACCTGATTGGTTGACCTGCTTGAAAACACGGCCAGCAAATACTGTATAAAAGAAGGTGTAAAGACGCAAGTGTTTGTGTGTGTGTTGACCTGAAAGAGATCACTCTTTGTCAGGCTCATATACATACTCCCAAACCAAAGGGACTTGCGCTTCACCAACTATCTGTGTCTGGCCAGTGCAGAAAGCGGTCGACTGAAGGTAACGTATCTTTGGAAGAATGCAGGGTAAGGTTTCAGAGTGAAGAGGTCTGGTTGTGCTCGAGCTAGTTAACTTAGTTATCTTGGTAAAGTGTTTTAGAGTTGTTTAAGTTGTTTAAAGATAATAGTAGTCAATAGTTAATCAATATATAATAACTGTATATGTTCTTGTGCCTTGCTGGGAATGGGCACAATGCTGGTAAAGCTAGTAGTTTGTAAACAATAATAGCTTTACATGTAGCTGTGCCTGTCTTCTGTATAACTTGCCATTTATATTAATCCTCACTCAGTGTTGGTCTTTAATTCTATTTTTCTTATTCTGTCTGTGTTGCCCTTATAGGCGTAAGTCATTAAAAACCTTTCTTGAGGAATAATTACTTGTTTAGTTTCTCTTTTGCGGACACTACTCAACCTCATTACATCTGTGTTGGGTGGTGGGATCACCCAGAGCCCCATTAGAGTCCTGATGTATGCCTCCTCCTTCCATTAATCTCCACAATAGTGAGGCAGACGAACCCCCAAAACAACCTACAGCTCAGGTACAGGATGATGGCCATCCTTTTGAACAACCTTTGTTGGAGGAGCCTTTGCCGGAGGATCAATACTATCAGATACCATTGGCTCCAGCAATTCTATCCTCATATTCTCTGGATGACTCGGTGCCTCTAGGTTCATCTTCTCCACACTGAGGACTTTAAATTCTACCAGGAGTTACTTAGGAGAATGCCTCCACCTCTAGGTACACAAGCTGAACTGGTACAGGAGAACATCCACAAATTATTAGACATCCTTCAGCCAACAACAATGGGAAGGATTGCCCTTCCAATTAATGATGCACCCTTAAAGGCAGGGAAAGCCTTGTGGCTTTACCCCAGTGTCACTAGCCCTAACAGTTAAATATATGGACAAAGAACACCAAGTACCATTATAGGGATGTGAATGGTTTTTATTCCCATCCAGTGTCATCCCCGTGTTGTCACAGCCACTAAGAGAGATCACAGCAGAAGACATTTAAAATGCCCCAAATAAATTCTATGGCCTCGCTCCATATGAGAATAGTGAACCTGTAAACTCCTCTATTGAGATATGACTTCCTCAACTGGGAGGCAATGTTTAAATTCTCTTTTGTGTTGTCTGGCAACCTTCTTAGCAGAGGGTCAGCTTGTTCCAGTCTGCTCTCAATGTTGCAGATGCTTCTTCCAGGGCTATGGCCTCTGCAGTTGTAATTAAAATGGCATCCTGATTATGTAACCCTAGTATAGTGCCGGATATTCCTTAGTTTATTGAGGACTTACCCTTTGATGGACAATCTTCATTTTTAGATAAAACTGATAAGGTGCTGCACTCAATTAAATATTCATGTGCTATCCTCCACTCCCTGGGAATGTACAATCCAGGTACCAGAAAGCACCAATGTAACCTTCCACAGCAATATTCTCACCATTATCAGACAGACCTTTCACCCTCTGAGGCAACAGGATACCTCCAGGATGGCACAGAAAAGGAGGTCATCTTTCTCCTGTTCTAATCATTCCTTTTATGCTCAACCTGCTGTGGGGAAACAACCCTTTTTGACTACTTCTTCTTTGAGGATACTGATACAACCAGCAGCGATCTTCTCATTTCTTCTCCTGCCCTTTCAGGAACCAATTATCTTACTTCATCAGTGCTTGAGAGGCGATAACCTTGGACAAATGGGTCCTAAGTATGGTGGGACTGGGATATTTGCTCAAATACTGCTCCATCTTTCCTATTTTGTCCCATTTCAGGGACCCATCTCCATGTCCCTTTGAGAAGTTTGGACTGTTTGCCCTGGAGATTATAGAGGAAGTTCCTCTGCAGTTTCAAGGGTGGGGTTTATACTCCCGCTGTTTCCTGGTCTCCAAGTTCAAGGAAGGACTGAGACCTGTGTAGGACCTTCAGGCTCTGAACAAATTCATCTAGGAAGTGAGATTCTATATGGACACTTCTGCATTGATACTCCCTTTCCCAGATCACAATGATTGTTTCACTGCCCTTGATACTCAGACATTTACTTGCATGTGCCAGTGCTACCCAGTCACATTAAATTTCTCAGATTTCGGATAGGGGGCTGCCATTATCAGTATATGGTACTTCCTTTTGGCCTGTCATTGGTTTCTCATGTTTTCATCCAATGCTTGATGGCATTGGTGGCCTTGTTAAGGGAGAAAGGAATTCATGTCTTCTCTATTTTTAAGGGGAAAAAAGTGACCCAGGTAACTACAGGCCTGTTAGTTTGACATCTGTAGTAGCTCAGACATAGGTCAGGGGTTTGTTACAGGAGTGGGTGGGTGAGAGTCTGTGGCCTGCGTTGTGCAGGAGGTCAGACTAGAAGATTATAATGGTCCTTTCTGACCTTAAGTCTATGAGTCTATGAGTCTTATCTCGATGATTGGCTGGGGTGAGAGTCATCCCAAGGCGAGGTTCATTGCCACATCAGGTTAATCATTTGCCATTTTAATTATCTGTGACTCATTCGGAACTCAGAAAAGCCAATTCTGCTTCCTACTCAGATTCAACTTCATTGAAGCTCTGTTCGATTCTATGATTTTGACTGTTTTTCTTTTCCAACAGAGATTTCAAGCAATTCACAACTTAAGCATGTCCTTCAGGTCTCACCCATCCACGACATCTTGGACTTGTCCAAGGTTGCGCAGCCACATGGCCTCCTATACTTATGTAACCAAATATGCAAAAATACTTCTCTGAACTTTTTAGGGATGGCTGAAATTGGTCTACTGGCCAAGAAAGCACCACTTGGACAAATTTGTCTGACTCCCACCTGGAAGTGATTATGCTCCCTGCTTTCAGCTGTGAAAGTTGTAACAGATGCCTCTCTAATATGCTGATTCACTCACCTAGAAGGTCATGAGTTCAAGCTCTCTAGTTAGAATAGGCTTAGACTCTCCATACCTATGTCCTTGAACTCCAGGCAATACACGGCGACTTCTTCCTTTGTATCAAGGGTTTGTCAATCCAAATTTTGACCAACACCACAACTACAATGTTCTATCTAAACAGAGAACGAGGGGCTCACTTAAGCCATCTTTGACATAAAAGGAAATGAGCTTTTTGAGAGTTTTGCATCATAACATATCACCTGTAGTTGCACATTTGGAGCCCAGAATCAGTTAGCCAATTCCTCAGCAAGAGATTGTCCCATAACCATGAGTGGTCTCTCAAGTGTATCATACTAAGGTCCATCCTTCAGGCATGGGGCATCCCTTCAGTTGACCTAGTCATTATGAAAGACAACAAGAAGTGTCACCAATTTTGTTCTCTGTTTGGCCAGAATTTGGGCTCAGTCACTGATGCCTTCATGTTGGAGAGGAGATTGGGTTTAATATATGCATTTCCCTCATCCCGCTCATTTCACACATCCCAGTATTTTTCAAGGACAAGGTAACTCTATGGCCACACCCAAAGCTTGTAACCAAAGTAGTGTCAACTTTTCACTTAAATCAGACAATATATCTCTTGATTTTCTTCCCAGAACTGCATTCTAGCAAAGATAAATGTCTACATATCTTAGATGTTAGGAGGTCGCTGACCTTCTGCCACAACAGGACAAAGCCTTAGATAGTCTCCTCATCTCTTTGTATCCTATTCTGATCATGTGAAGGGTCATATGGGATCAGCAGAGCTGATCTCTTAGCAGATTACTTCCTGCATTACATTGGCATATGCAGTAGCCAATGCTCCTTCTCCATGAAGACTGTTGGCCAATTCTACAAGGGCCAAAGCTACATCAGTTGCCTTCCTGAAAGATATTCCTGTACTAGACATTTGTTGGGATGCTACTTGGTCTTCAGTGCATGCGCTTACTTGGCACTGTGGGGTCAGCCACATCTGGATCTGATGTGAACTTTGGCAAAGTAGAATGCAATCATTGTTTAGCTAGAGTATGAGCCCATTTCCAAATGGTACTGCTTGTGCATCACCAGAGTGGAATACATGTCTGAAACCATTTGAATAAGAAAAGACTGTTACTTAACTGTTCAGTAATTGTTGTTCATCAACAGGTGGTGCAGGCACGTACTTCACAGCCCACCCTTGAGCCCTTCTGCATTGGTGTCTTAAGCCAATTTCTCTAATGAGAAAGAACTGAGGGGGATTGGGATCAGTCAAGGTGGTGATGCTCTTATATATCCTCAGGAAGGGGCACGAGGACATATGGGGCACATGGACACATAGGGCCTCTGTTTGCCAGAAGCTGGGAATAAGCAACTGGGAATGGATCACTTGATGATTACCTGTTCTGTTCATTCCCTCTGGGGCACCTGGCATTGACCACTGTCGGAAGACAGGATCCTGGGCTAGATGGACCTTTGGTCTGACCCAGTATGGCCGTTTTTATGTTCTCCACCCTGATGAGTAATGCTGTGTGGTGGAAAAAAGATTCTGGCTCCAGTGCATTTGGCACAAACACTCCTGAATGGTATACACATCTGCACCCACATCTTGAACAATAACAGTTACTGAAGAGTAACAGTGTATTTTTTTTTGCACTATTTGACTGGCTCTACTAGATAATTCCAGTTCTGATCTTTTACAATTCACAGTTTCATTCTCTCTTGTAATAGTTTGGACAAAATTCAGCCCTAGAATTACCCCTGACCTTTGTATCAAAATCACCTTTGGATGAATTTCTCATGGATGTAAATAGACATTATGCCCCTCCCATCTTCCTTCAGAATAATTTGTCCTTTTTTCCTCTATTTGTGAGTCAAGTCTTTAGCCCTACTGTGCCACCCATTCAAGATTATAGGTGTCTGATATTGTCAAGGAGAGTGTCATATGGGACCATTTCAAAGACTTAGATAATAGCTAATAACAGCAACAACAACAAATCTACCGCTTTCCCATGCCTACCATCTTAGTTATTGCTAAGCAGCTTTTTCTGTTATTTGGAAACCCGTTATTATTGCTCATTTATTTTCATCTATGGTAGATGCTTATTGTTTCCTAATTATTTGATAAATGATTTTATATTACAGAAGTACAACTCTGATATGATATGGTCTCCTTTTCTCTCTCTTTGGAAATTACTATATGTTTTCTGTTTCTATTTAGTATTTTTCTGTCTTGCCATTTCTCCTGCTATTTCTTCAAGAATCCTACAGTTAATTTTATTTAATCTTGATTTCTACATACCTCAGGGCTATCTTTTCTCAGCAAAATTAAAGTTAATGGGAGCTTTGCTATTATACAGATGGCATGGTTGATCTAAACAGTGACTATCCTATTATAAATATGCCCTCTGACTTGTGTCATTATTAAACCTTCATTCACCATTATTTGTATCTCTTTCTCATTAAAGAGCAATAAAAGACAGTTATTAAATATCTCAGACATTTCAGTGTTTGATTTCCATTACCTAATATTAGTTTTTTTCCCACTTAGTGTAGAATTGCTTGTTTAGTTTGATTCCTTTAGTTATCAATGTATAGTCTTGCATTTTTACCTAACTGATTTTCCTGCAGCAGCTGCATAACTGCCTTCATATAGTTTAACTTAACTTTTTTTAAAACTATGCCAAAATGCACTAATTAACATTATGGACCAGCAGCTTGCAAAATCATAGATCAAACACAGTTGTTGTTTGTTATGGAAGTATTAAAAAAAAAAAAAAAACCTCTGAAACTCAACCCTAGAAAATATCTACTTTTATTTGTAATATATGTTATTTAAATTTATCTATTTCCTTTTCCAATGTTCTTCAAGTAAATTAAAATAATTATTCCCTGGAAATGTTAAAAGCCCAATTTCTGTGCAGAGTAAAATGTTGTGGACAAACTGTATATTCCTTAAGATGATGGATTGTAAGGATGATGCCAATTTATACAATATGCTGTTTATACATTTATAAATGTGTTCAATAGCAGTACTATAGAGTCTCTGTGCTACAGTCTCCTCAATAGAAAAGAGCAGAAGTTTAATGTGAGAAGTTAAGTGTTGGAGGACTCCAATATAAAGCAGGACTGATTAAACTTAGTGATACCCAGAGTGGCCCTACAGAATGTCTGGAGCCTAAGAATAGCTTCTAATTTGTTTAATTTTTTATGGCCTGACTTTCAAAGGTGTCAGAACCTGCTACTATGATTAACTTAATGGGATTGGTGGGTGCTCAGTGCTTCTGAAACCCAGCCATTAATATTTTTTAAAGTAATTTCAGATTTCCATGAAACAGAAGTTACTATAGAAAGGAAAAATATTGTACAGATATACATCAATCTAAAATCAGTGCACACCACCATGATATTTACTTGTTCCAATACTTCCATTATCCTTCATAGACTAAGCAAAATTTATTTGTTGTCTGAGTTCCCCACGATGTAAAACCTGCATTAGGGCTCCAATTTAGCAAAGCACTTAAGCACAGGCTCAACTGTAAGCCTGTGAATAGCCAATGGGACTATATAAATATTTAAGCACATGCTCTGCTAAACTTGAGCCTTAATCACTTGTGTTCTCAAACTGCAGTTATATACAGAAAGTTGCCATTGACCACATTTTAGGATACGAGCTACATTTGGTCCTCTAAAGGAACCCTAACTATGATCATCTTGAGTTCATCTGATATATATATAGAAAACTATACTCTTCATTCCTCTCCCTGCAGGATCCTAGCTCTTTCATGACTATATAGAGGTTTATTTGCATACATAAAGCCTTTATATTTCCTTGGATAAAGAAAAATACGTCTATCACTAAGGCTATGTCTATCCTACAGAGTTAAGTCAACTTTAGTTTCATTTATCAGAGGGGTAGCCGTGTTAGTCTGAATCTGTAAAAAGCAACAGAGGGTCCTGTGGCACCTTTAAGACTAACAGAAGTATTGGGAGCATAAGCTTTCGTGGGTAAGAACCTCACTTCTTCAGATGCAAGGGGGAGCATAAGCTTTCATGGGTAAGAACCTCACTTTTTACCTACGAAAGCTTATGCTCCCAATACTTCTGTTAGTCTTAAAGGTGCCACAGGACCCTCTGTTACTTTTTAGTTTCATTGACGATCATAAGCTGCTTTAAGTACATTGGTTGTGCACATTCACACATCGCTCCTTGTGGCGGTAGAGCACATCCACAGAAAAAGCATTACATCGTGGGTAGCTATCCCACTGTGCAACTTGCCATCCTCTGCCGCTGGGAGCTCTGGGAATGGATTGGAGTGCATCATGGCAGCATGCTCACTGTCTCATGATGCAGTTCTTTCCATCCCATCATTCCATGGGCTTCTGACTTTGTTTTGTGCCATTTTTGAACAGCCCTTCTAAACTGTGTGGCTGCCATCTCTGCCTGAAAGCATGGACACTGAACTGCTGACCAGCCTGGTGATGAGCGTTATAAACACAACACAGCTGGTCCTGCAGTATTTCATGAGATGTGAAATAGAAAGTGAGTTGCTGGTGCCTGCCCTGCTGTGTGCCATGGAAAGAAATAATTTAAGATTGCTGCTGGCATTCATGGAGCAGCTACACATGGTGGACCATTGGTCCTGGGCTCAGGAAACAAGTGCTGAGTGATGGGATCACATCATGATACATGTATGGATGATGTGCAGTGGCTGCAGAACTTTTGGATACCACCTTGAATGACCCCAGTAGTACTTGCTTCCTGAGTGTTAATTGTGCTGAGCAAATATTCTTGTCTATAGCCATTCTGTTTGAATGTTAGCACCAATGAACATGTGTATGACACAAATAAAGACTCATTTTATTTCAAAGCGTAAAATTTAATAACAGGACAAAACACAATATTTTTGTCAAACAGGGGATATGGCATTGAGGAACTATCTTTCGGTTACGGTTCTCACAGTTGCCAGCTTTCACTGTGAAACCAGTTCCTAGGAGTGAAGTGTAAGGTGTACTGAAAGGTACGGGGAACATGTGCGGAATGTGGGGGCGGAATTTGCAGAGGGCATGGAACCGAATTCTGTATTGGCTGCTGGGGGAGTATGCTCAGACTGCAGCGTAATGAGGGACCTGAGCATTTCTGTCTGGCTCACCAGTAGCTTTATCATCTGCTCCAGCCCCTGCCTCCTTTCCAGGCTATCCAGCCTGAGTTTTTCATTAATTGTCTCCCTCCACACACTTGCTTCGCTATCTGCTATATCTGTTGACTGCAGCACTTTGCAAAACATCCTCCTTACTCCTCCTGGTTCTTCTTATCTGATGGAGGCGCTCCGACAGTGTGGAGGAGTGTGTCCTCCAGGGCACATCTGGAGAAGCCAAAGAAATAATCCAGAGAAAGTACTGTGAGTGCACTCACAGCTGTGAAGCACTAAAATGACACATCCCTCTTTTTCACTGTCCCTTGGCTAGCACACAGCTCTGTGCGAGTCCCAAATATGGGTCTGTTGGGAATGACAGCATGGGAAGGGGAACGGGCAAGAAGGAACAAAAGGTCTGGGTGGTTTGCGAAGGAGATTGCTACAAGTGCCTAGGAAAACTATTCTGAATATTGGTGCCCTTTTCCACAGGCTAGAGTAATTGAACCCGATATCCCACTCCTAAATATAAACCAGGGTGCAAGGGTGTATCTCCTGCATGGGTGGGGCTTCAGACCAGTTCCATATGATGCTTGCTTGTATACTGCTCTGGTCCCTGCAGAAATAATTTCCGGGTGGCACGGCAAATTTTCGTACACTGCTGGGAGAAACAAGGCAGCTCTGCCAAAGAACCTTCAGCCGAGGATTGCATAATACCTATAGGAAAGTTTCCTAGAGATCTCTATGGAGGATTCCTGGGACGTTTTTGTGTACATTAACAAACTTTTCTACTGGACCATGACAGCATAGTTGCATAGGCTCATTTGTTAATTTCTGTCTCTTATCCTTCGTCTACTGTATAACAAAGTACACAATCTCCTCTCACTGTGCAGTGTCAAAGCAAAATGGATGCTTAACAGAACTTGCAACTCCTGCTTCATGCACGCTGCAGTCCCAGGGCTGTCTAGACCCCCGCCAGAGTCAAAAAACGGCCCTGACTCCCTGCGCCACTGGACGACCCTGTTGTGTGTTCCACTTCCTCATCTACCACTTTGTCTTCTTGGTTGACTCTGCTGGGCGCTGCCTCCAGTCCCCACGAAGTATCCCTGGAGCTCTTGGCAGTGGAAGTGGGGTCGCTGATGAGGATGGCATGCAGGTCCTTGTAGAAGCAGTGGCTTTGGCTGCACCAGAGCGACGGCTGGCCTCCCTTGCCTTCTGGTACATCTGCCTCAGTTCCTTGATCTTAGCATGGCACTTCTGTGTGTCCCTTTCATGCCCCTTCTTCTGCATGCCACTAGCAATTAAGCCATAGATATCAGAGCAAAGCTGCAACTGCATAGCCTACTCTCCCCATAGTTCCAACAGCTCCAGTAAACTCCTCGTGGAAGCATGTCTGCTGCAGAAAGCCAGCATGGTCAGCTGGGAAGATGCTGTGTGAACTGTCCTCACTGAGCAAACAGGAAGAGGGATTTCAAAAATTCCTGGACATTTTAACAGGGGAGGGGCACATACCTGTGTACCTTCAGGACAGCAGAGTTCAAACTGATGACCAGAGCAGTCATGATGGGCATTGTGGGACACTTCCTGGAGGACAATTAGGGTGACATAAGCAAGCACAGTGTCTACGGTGACACTATGTTGCTCTAACTGCATTGCAAAAAGACCTATTCCTCTTGTCACGGTGGTTTTATTATATCAGAGTCGCAGGAGAGTTACATCGGTGGGAGGAGCATTTCAGTGTGTACGTCTCCCGTGTTTTGTGGATGAAAGCTGTCTTTTGTCTACAAAACTGTATAGTTGAGACAAGGCCTAAGTTGCTTTCAAAAATGTAAGTAGCATGCATAATAAGAATCATATGTGCATATGTGTAAGAGACAGGTAAGTCTATTTTTACTACTAATAAAGAGCTGGAGGTTTTGAAAGCAAATCCTATTGAGCTTAAGAATTAGATCCTTGAGCAAGATGTTCACACCCTGTGAGAAGACTCTTTGAAAAGTTCTCCATGAAGTGTTTCTTTCACATCCTTGCATCCAAGAAAAAGGATTTTGCAATTTTGTGAAGCAGGGAAATGGAAACACCTTCCAACCCTTTAGATTCTAAGGATTAATGGGGTAAATGTATGTAGATGTTGGAACCCACTATATGAATTATAGGATCCCTCTCCCTCATAGTAGCATGGCTCCCTTAGGAGCTTGGGTGTTGCTGGAGGTATCCCACATGGTGGCACATTGCCCCCTCAGGGCAGTAGTAGAGGAATCATTGAGGAGTTAAGGCTTCTAGAAGCAGCACTGCTTCCTGTGTAAATTCCCCAGGGAAGCAAACCCAAGTTGATGACCAGACCCTAACAATTTTTATCTGGTCTATACCCCATTGGTATCCAGATCCCAAGGCAGGAATGGCGTCTGCTGCAAAGGCACCCTCCTCAATTCAGCATTCCTGTCCACGCTATATGTGCTTCTGCTCCAGTCTGCTAATAGAAATAGAGGAGTCTCTCTCATGGGATCACAGTAAGTAGTGGTATCATGCCTACTGAATCAAAGAGTCCATTCTCCCTACAAGAACAGACTACAGGGCTCCATGTGAGGCCTAGTCATTTTTTTTTTCTGTCAACTGTCTTTTGTAGGAGAAGTGGTGTTACAGAAAAAATTGCTTTCTGCCAAAAATAACATTTTGTTGTTGTTGTAGAAAATCCAAATGCCTGAAAAAAAAAATCTTTTTCTTTAGGTATTCCACCACAGAGCCTCATGGGAGTTATCTCATTTGCTAGATCCTTTTTGGCAAATGAGTAAGCAGAAGATGAGAAGACCTTTGGAACGCCTCTCTTTCTCTATTTGTAGCTTAATGTACTTTCCCAGTCTGCCTAGATTTGTTTAAAATGTTGTTTATTGTTGAGTAAAACAACACCCCCCCACCCACCCACACACACACTACAACTGAAATCTCTTCTTTCTTTAAAATATATTGGGTACCATTTATGGCCCAAGTGATTTGGACTGATATTTGTGTTACTTCTATAAATCATCTATGCCGCTCTTTTAGAAAACCAATAAAAGTACCTCCCTTGTGTTGTTGCTATGCCTCAGAAATGATTGTGCAGCTGCCACAGAGGAATAAATAAGAACATATATAATTAATGTTGGCTGCCTGTGGTGTATATTCAGTATGTAATGGATCTCTTGCCTAATAGTTGTAAAATGTGCTAATCATACTTCTGCACCGGAGATATACTAGTGACAGCTGTTGATGAATAGTAGGGAAAAAAGGGCTGCCACTTACTCTGGTATATTTTTTGCCTTCTGTGCACATCATCCCACTCACCATATTTGTCCCATATAGGATCTGGCCTCCTATCAAAATGTTAGGCTTGATGATTTGAAGACTAAAAAGGCTTTATTCTATAATACCAGAATGATAGATCATGTCTGTTCACATAGCCAATACTGGCCTAGATCCTCTGAATGCAACACCGTGGGAGATGCTGTAAGGGATGCTTGTGGCTCACTTATGCTGGGGTTGCTTGTACGTCTGCCTCCTTCCTACCTACTTACTATATCAGAGCAATCTGTAGGAGTTGCTCTAGTGCACGTCTGGCTATGTCCCCCACAAAGGACAGTTTGCCAGTCTAGAACGGCCAGAACAGTGTTCTTTGGACATGCCCAGATTGCCTAAGAATGTGTCCCTTACACCTGTTGGGGAACTGGAGGCATAGAGCCTTCCTATATCAGATTTATGCCACTTTGGGATTCCTCCTATATTGGAGGAGTAGAAAAAGGAACGAAGTCAGGTCTAGAATCTGGTGTAATGAGTATTCCAAAATCCTTCTTAAAAAAAGCCCCGCTGTAACTTATGCTCAGGTATTTGTTAAGCTACATACAATGTGATGTGCAGGCCATTGAACAGTTCTTTCTCAATTGCCCAAATCCTCATTTAATGAGTTTTGTCACTGTTATGATAATGTGTGACAAGGACTAAATTATATATTTTTACTGTAAGGGATTAATTTCCAACACAATTCATTGTATTTAATCATGTGTGTGTTTGGACAACACGTTGGCAGATTAATTTTAATGTAGGTACATGTAAAGTATTGACTACTGGGGAGAAACCATTGCGTCTTTGTATTCATGCTAGTGCACTTGGAATGGGACAACTGCAAACTACCCCACTAATCAAATTTATCCTGGATCTGAAGAGACTTGGCCTCTGTGCCAAACTGCTCACCGAACAGCAGTTTTGATGGTGCTGTTTTCTTGTTTTTAAATGTGGAAACTCATGCCCTCGACTACTGCCTCATTCCCCATAAGGCAGTTGAACAATCATTAAGCAGCACCAAATTTTAGTCACTGACTTGCTGTCATACTGCCTTGGGCCACATTCAAACAAATGACCCTGAGGCAAGAGGCTCCATTTCCGGAACCACCCCATCTTTTGTTTTTCAACCATGACACATATTCCCTTTAAAATGGAGTTACTGAACTTAAATATCCGTGATATCTTATTACCTGTAATAGAACCTCTCATCTTTGTGAAAACAAATTCTTGTGTTTCTCCCTGCCTGGATACAGACAATGAGTTCTGCATTATTTTAAGCCAATATATGTGGATAACTCTTCATCCAAACAGTTCTCCCTAGAGAATGTGATGGGTTAGATGCAACTTACAGCCATCTTTTCCTGCAGATGGCTAGCCTGAAGCTACCCCAATTTATTTATTGAATCTCATCCCACTGAATGCTTTATGTAGAGAATTCAGCACAGAACAGAATAATATAGTGTTCTTAAAAATAATTTACACTAAATCCATTCAAGAGTCAGTGTCTAACTACTAATGTAATCTCCTCTCTACTAGGGGACAGCCCAGAGACAGTTAATGAAGCCTGAAAAGTGGATGGGACATTACTAGGGATGTGTAGGTTCAGCCACTGGCTGGGCTCCTACGGAGCTCCCAGTTAAACTGAAGTTGCCTTCCCTCAGTTGAACTGAGTAGAAACACTGCCTACCAATACAAAGGGATGACTACTTAATAGGGCACAATGGTCCTCACTGGTGCAGAGGTGAAAGTTGCACCTCTGTCCCATTAATAGTGGATCTGGCCCTTCATGTTGATCCCTGGGTACAATCCATTCCAATGGTTTTCATATAAATCATATAGAACCTTGCTAGTGATTTCTTAAAATGGCTAAGAAATCATGCAATAGTTGAGCAAAACTGGCTGGCAAAATTCTCATAGATGTCATTTGGATTTTTGTTGAAGCAAGGACTGAACAGATAGGATATCTGTTTTTTGTCTTGCTTGGGTTTTTTTGTATCTTTCAAAAACTTCCAACAAAAAATTCCTGATCCTGAAATGTATTAGACTATTAGAGTCTCCCCAGGGAAGTGTAAAAGGGCCCATTACTTGGCACAATTAAAACAAGGCCGGGAAAGCACTAGAAAAATGTAGTGTAGAAAATGGAGGATGAATTTTAGGTATTTACTATCTCTAAATTTTGTGATGTCTGTGCTTACAAGGAACAAGCAAACAAAGAAGATCTGCAGTGTGGAAGATGTTTGTTATCTGGAATTGTGCACTAGTTAGAGTCAAAACAGAGGTGCTGCAAGATCGAGGAATACAGCTCATTGTCCCACATGACAACCCGATCAACAGCCCAAACAAAATAAGGTGTTCTCTTTTTTGTGTGTCTAAAGGATGGATCTGGTTTTGGCTTCAGTAGGGCCCCTCTCTAAGTTTTGAGCTGAAGCTGAATGAATACTGAAGAAAAAGTACTTGCTGCATTCACTTGAATAAAAAAACATAAAGCTGTGGTGACAGTCAGGAAGCAGGGTGTAATCGAGCCAGCTGCTGTATATGGTCATGCTGCAACCACACCCAGAGTAGTAAGTAGTCGTCTACTTTATTAGCAGAAATTATGTAATAGCGCTTTATATATTACTTCATGGTGTTTTTGCCTGAAGTTCCATGCCAGACACTCTCCCTGATCTGGCACAGATAGCCTGACAATATGCTGAGTTCCTGCTGTGAGAGCACCTTAGGGGCTGCTAGCACAACCTGTTTGTTACCAGCTCCATCTCCACTAACGCCTTTCTCCCCAAAACAAAGTGCACTGCAGATATGGCAGAGGAGGAAAGAGATTATTGTCACACAAAACATATAACATATGAACTGAGTAGTAAACTCTCACTTTGATGCTCGGTGCTGAGTAACACCAGCCCTGCCTCAATCTATCACAAAAAGAAGTAAGAAGTTTGGAGAGAAAAGAAGAGCTGAAAATGAGTGAACCATACTAGAAGCCTCTTTTCTTCTGTCAAGTCATGAGCCTCCTGTTTAGCCATGGATTTCTGCACTAGCAACAGGGAGAGCTGCTAGCAAAGAACTCCCATGCAGAGGAATGATTTTAACCAGAAATACAGAATGATGAAGCAGAAGTTATAGAAGTCTGATTTTTGCTAAACTAATAAAACCTACCATAATTTAATTACTTTGTACTAATAGGTCTCTTGGATCTCTCCTTTTGGATATCAGAAAGGCATTTGGCAGGTTGACAGGTGAATCTTTCGTTCAGAAGGAGTGTATTTTTGTTCATTTACACGTGCTACTTGAAAATGTACTTCCTCCTGCTTTAATCAACATAAGAACAGATGTTCTTGTAGCAGCATGATGACCAGCCTATTGTCTTTTTCAAGTGATAGCAAGCAAGTTCACGAACTTGGAGGACTGTTGTATCAAATTTACCTTTGCAGTGCAATTAGTCTGTCTTCAGCTATTTGAGTACAAGAATTTGAGTGATTCCATTTTGCACAGGACATAGTAAAATGAACCAGCATGGGCCACTCAACAAGACGGGGAGGAGGCTCCCAATGACAGTACTGTGCTTTTAGTCAAATCAATTAATCTGTTTTTATTGAGGACTCAGTTTCATCCTTATTATTTTGCCACCTGGGTTTTCTAAATGTTCATATCTCCCTCTACCGCCTCCTCCAATTCTGAATCCTGATGCCACTTGCTTTAATGACAATTTCTGCCTAGAACAACAGTGACAAGAATCAGATTGCAACCTTTACAATGGAGTAGTTCCATTATCGGAAGCCCAAGTTGTTGAGTGGCCATGCCAACTTTTATTATTACTTTTTATATGAAATGGAAGCACTCAATTTCTTCTAAAGCAAGAGTAGAAAATAGCATACTTGTGTTTAATGGGCAGGACCAATTCAAAAACCATTTAACAAACAGCCCATTCTCTTCCTTTCCATTTTGAAAATATACTTATTTACTGTGCACCAAAGGAATAAAAAAGACAATTTATCAGAGGGGCTTTACATATGGTGACAAAGTGCAGACAAAGTACAATAGTGGCAAGTCTTCTATGCACTACACTAGCTAACATCCTGTCCATTATGGGATAATGAAGATGTGAGATGTGAAAAAAGCTCTCTCAAAAGATCTATGAGCTGGTTCAGCTTCCATCTAAAATGACCATCAAAGCTGTATCTCAACTTCAGTCTCTCCTTTCTAGTTTGATCTTCTCTGCAATGTGACACTATATAAACACACACAATACTCTGATACAGTGTCCATTGCTAAGTAATATGGAAATAATTTGACATTTATTTGGATTTCTAGAGCCTTTAAATTAGAATGAAAACAATTCAGCCTCACCTTTCACAGCTATGACTATAGAAAGACATCTTTAATTGTTCCTCTTCTTTCCGTATATGTAGTATAAGTCATCTTGAGTGCATATCAGGAGAATGCAGAGCAAGGTAATTAGATTAAGTCAATTGCACAATTATTTTTAATAAGATGGCTGCTATAGATGACAATTTATGGACACCCTTCTAATACCAAGCTAGAACAATTGCTTCTAGTTACTTTCATATCATAGTCCTAACACTTTAAATAACATCATGAAATTTAACTAATGAATTGCTGAGAAACAAGTACGTTAACTCCTTTCCTTCTGGGAAAGATGAAAGTGTAGTCATTACGTAAAGTAGAAATTCACTGAGTTGTTTTGCCTGGACTGTGAATTGTGTGTGTATGGGGGGGAGTGTGTGTGTGTGTGTGTGGGGGGGTGACAGGCTTCTCAAATACTAGTGCTCTATTTTCCATTTGCCTGGTAAGTTCTTCAGTGTGAGGCTTGGGGGGCGGGGAGAGGAGGACCTGGACTGAAAATCACACCACCAATTTGGGAATTCATACATCCAATGCTTATTGGCACTAAAGCCTGGTTTAAAGCCCATCAAAATCAATGGATTCAGTGGTGCTTTGGATTAGGCCCTGACTTTGCAAGGCAACAATGTTCTCACTCAATGATTTGATTTTTCCCCCCTCTTTCATATGAGGGGTGAGCCCAGGGGCAGCTAAGGGAGGGAGGATGAAAATGGAGTGCAGAATGATATTCAGAACTGAACTTTTAACATGTAGAAAACTTGGATCTCCAAAAATATGCATTTTGGGTCATTGCTACTGCATATGTGTGTGTGTGGTGTGCTGAGGAGCAAAGAAATGTAACGTATTAGACAGATATCAATAAATTAATATTTTTGGAACATTAACATTTAGCCATTAGACACCAGTGCAAACCAAACAAGTTGTGTGAATTTTTACAAAATTGTGTGAGAATGCTCAGCCATTCTCTGATATCTGAAGTCATTCCCACAACATTCTTCAGTTTCATAGAATAACACCAAGACTATGATGTTCTTTTTATTTTCAATTAAAAAAAATTAACAAGTAACAAAAGGGATTCTGAGGGTTCATTTTTCTGAACCTATCAAAAGCCAAAATTTTCCAGTTTCCCTTGACATGTAAAACCTTTTGGAACATATTTATGATCAAATCATTACTCTCCCTCCAAAGCTTCAGAGACAGAGATAAAAAGAGATGATGGACAGATTTAGCAACAAAACAGGCAAAAAGAAAAGAGGAGAAACACGTCTAACACAGCAAGGTGTTGAGCATCTTCTATCTAAGCACTTGGAATTTAAGAAACTCAGAACCGTGTCAGATTATGCCCATATGTAACACCTTTTAAAATGGTTGACTATTGCTATTTATAAGTTGCTAGAGAGCTAAACGTTCTCCATTTACTAAAACACTGTTCATATTTATGGGGACAACAATGCAGCACCAAACTTCAGTCCTGTGTGACTGCATCAGCAAGATCAGAATGGTGGTCAATAGCCTATATTCATCTTTATGTTTTCACAGCATACAAAGAGATAAGCGAGATAAAACATAAAATACTCTTGCTGGAAGGCAACATAACACTACTTTATTTCTGAGAATTCAGAACAACACCACACAAGAACCTAACAGTAGAGAGAGAGAAAGCAGGCTGCTCCTAAAATAGAGAGGCACACTTGTTCTAGGCTGTCTGTCTGGTGATTGACTCTGATTGCACACTTCCCTACAGAGCCCCTTAGCATGGAAGCAGAGCCAGGACAACCTACTCTTGGAACTGCAGAGAAGTTGACAATACAGCACAATCTCAGTTTTTAATCTCTTTCCCTGTAAGTAAAATTTGGCTCTAGTTACCAGTTCACATGCTTATGAGATACAGATATGCCCATTGTTCTACAGTGTATGTCTGCAGTACTGTGTGTGAGTCACTGATGAGGCTTCTGTAGATCATGCTAATCTTTTAAACTAGGATTCAATTATGACCTTTGGAAGAAAAGTACTTGATTATGTCTTGCAAAATCTATTGCTTGCTTTAATGTTTGCACTTGTAAATGATCATGCACTCAGAATTTTGCATGGATGTAGGATAGCAGCCATTTTGAAAATTTTGGCTTGGGGGAAGAAGGTAGCCAGAGTGAGAGCAACACAGACAATCACCTATTCATAATTGATTATATATAGTTATACATCACATCAATGAGGGAGGCAAGTAACCAAAAACATATACAGTTTGATTCCAAATTCTTAATAATAAGCATCTGTATAATGCTTTTCATTCATAGATCTCAAAGTGTTTTTACAAAGGAGTGTCCACATTTTACAGCAGGGGATGTAAACTGAAGCCCAAAGAGATTATTCATAAGTGATTTGCCCAAGGTCACACACCAAACTAGAGCCAGAGCTAGGAATAGAACTAAGGTTTTTCCACCTGTCATCCTCTGGACTCTCCTGCCTTTCTAGCTTTGGGATCTGTATGAGTTGTCAATTCAAGATTCTCCTATTTCATCATCGCTTCAGAACAGGGAGCCATGCAGGGTTTCACATGCGTTAGTAGGTATACGGAAGCAACAAATGACAAATCTTTCCAATGAGAGAATAGCAAGTGACAGCCCAGATAAGAGTGGACTCCATCACTTAAAACTTGTTTTCATGCTGCTTTCTATCATGATTGGCCACCAGAGTCCCAGGAACATGCCCTGGATGACTGGGGACCCTCTGAAAAAAAAAATAGGCCCATCCCATTATTAAAGGCCTGGTAATGGAAGAAATATCAATGAGACAGGAGGCAATCATCATTTGCTGCATCACCAGTGATGAACCCCTCCTCTGCCCTAGTACTGGATCTGTAATGATGAGCTTTTCCCCCCTCCTTTTCCCTCGGGGAAGAGTCCAAAGGGAGGATCAAATAAGGATTTAAGTGGAATTTTGGGAAGATGGAATGAAGCAAGGTAGAGGCTAAAGACTTAAGAGTTACTGCTAGTTATTTATGTCAGTATAAGGCAGCAGATAAGGCAGCCTGTTTCCCACCAGGATCTCTCAATAACCAGAGTATTGTATGGTCATCATGGCCATGCTATTTTTGACAAAATGTGACTCTTGAGTTTCTTTTTCTCCTGCATAACAAACCATTATCTTGGTAAGTGCAGCCAGACAAGACTCCCACATCAATCTTTACACATTTTGTTCTATGTATGTCCTGTATAGTTAAGTAGAGAAGCAAGAATTTTGGGGGCGGGGTTGTCTTTAATTTTTTTTTAATGGTAAAAATAAGTCTTCAGTCATCCTAAGAACAAAAAGTTTTTCTCATGAAATGTTGTTGTAAACATCATCTGTTTTTTAAAGTACAAATAGTGTTATTGTTCCCAAAACCAAGCACAGTTTTACAATAAAAGTAGGGGTTTTCAACTTGGGATCATGCCTCCCCCTGGCAGCATCACAAACAGGTCTCGGGGGGGGGGGGTCGTGATCCCCATCCTTCCCACATAGAAAATTGAGACGAGTCATGGCTAGATCCCAGCTAGTTAGGAGGAAGGTTCTAGCTGAATGGGAGGGGTTCCTGGTGTGGAAACAGTTAAGAACCACTGCACTAAAGCATTTCACTGTGAATCTTTTGTCCAGCCCTCAATTTATAGTAAAGCATGTCCAAAGTATTATAACTATCATACTCAATTTCTAAACTCTCTGCCTGGCCTTTTTCAGGATATTAGGTGAGATGAAGTACATATTTCAATCCCAGCTAGAGATGCTTTGGCACAGACCCCAGCCTTACATGTATGTTGACTGGATTTTAGTTCTGTATTTACCTCCATATGATTGGGGGCTATGGCTATCATAGCCAGTGAATATTTTCACTGGCACTACTTTGTCTGAGCTACAGCATGAATAATGTTCATGAAATAACTCTAAACAAGCACTATGGTACTTAAAATAGGATATTGAAATTTCTTGTCTAGTTAAATTTTGATTTGTTTCATCCATACACCCATTAAAAAAGCATTTAACCCTTACAATAGTTCCTGAATATGGATGTCTTACATATATGGCAGATAGCTATATTGACTAGAAGTTATTGAATAAAATTAAAAGTCGAAAGTAGAGAATTCTGTCTACTTAAAGTTAAAATAGAAACGGATAGCAATAATAATAAACTTAATGATCCAAAAATAAAACAAATCAATGGTCTCATCTAAACTACACTGCAATAAATGTCCCTGCTTAGTGCTTATTCCCTTTCTAATAAAGAAAACCTATTAAACAAACAGATTACAACTGGAAAAAAAAAAACAATAAAAGCTCAATTGGCTCTTTTAGTTTCTCTCGGAAGGGTAAAACTGCAGTTTAGATTAAGCACAAGAGATGAAAACTAGGGTCTCTGAACTACTAGAAATGTATATTTGATAAGGACAAACACAGATTCAGTCTTAATTCTTACGAGGGACTCAGCTGTTTTATTGGTTAATACCAGAGAACATTCTCTCTCTATCACTCTTTCTCACTAACTAGCTCAGCTGATTGAATAGCCTTTTTTTTAACTGTTTTGTGAATATTTTTGTGACTAAAAGTACAGAGTTTGAGTCACTAGGAATTCATGGAGCCATATTGTTTATGTGCAAATATTCTTTTGGCCACTGGCTATTTTTGAAAATGCTCATGCATCCCCAAAGTGATTTATTGAAGTGTGAGTGATTATTTGTCTGAAAGTGTGTTCATTATTTGTCATTATTCTTTTATTTAGAAACTCCAGTCAGGAAATTGAAACCATGTTATATGGCATAGTCAACATAACCCAAAACATGAATAATAGATACAAACTTTTCAAAGCAAACAACCAAAGAGAATAAACATAACCCATCTAACCTATTTGGTAAATAAATTTGGAAAAACCAGGCACCATTATTTTTAGTGGATTAGATACTAAACCACTGTTGAAAATAAAAGGGCTAAATCCATTGGACCAGATACTGTAATATCCTTGTCCATGTTAAGTGGTGCCTTACTTAACAGACATTCCCCTGGGACATGTTTCAAGACTTGGTTCCAGATCACATTGATTTGGTTTAGTTTGTTTTGAAGGAGTCTAATGGAAGACACTGGGAATGACTGTAAGAACAGCTTTTCTGTTAATTGAAAAAATATGAAATGCAAAGAGACTTTGAAACATGGGTTATTGCTTACTTTTTTGCTGCTTGTTTTGTTTGCTTTGTGTCTGTCCTTCCTCTTTGCTTTCCTTAATTTTTCACTGGAAGTTGCGGACCTAATGGGTATGAAGCCAAATAAACCTCTGGTCATGTTGTTTCTCTAGCCTAACTACATATTCCAATTGATTTAATTTAAAATTATATGGTAAAAATGAGAAAGTCAGCAATTTTTCAGTAATAGCGTGCTCTGACACTTTTATATTTTTATGTCTGGTTTTGTAAGCAAGTAGTTTTTAAGTGAGTGGAACTTGGGAGTACACAAGAGAAATCAGACTCCTGAAAGGGGTACAGTCATCTGGAGAGGTTGAGAGCCACTGAGATAAAGTATAGCAAATAAATTGACTATACCTGTGATTCAATACTAAAATATTCAAGAGACCAAATAGCCAACCCTAGTCAGTTTGTTAGTCACAGACAAAGTAGTACACCATAAAAAGGAGACATAATTACCACCCTTCTTGGGATGCGATCTCATGGTGGTCACTTTACATAGAAGGTCTGCTTTGAAAATATGCACTCAGCATACTGTAGTTGTTTACAGGTTAAAAGCACTCAATACATCACCTGAGATTTTACCCACCAGTCTGTAACGGTTTCTTATCTTGTTTTTCTGTATTGTCCTGTGCCTTCCTTATCTTTGTATTGGACGCCAGATTCCAGCTGTCAGTGGGCTGTGGCTGTGGCTTCTTACTGTACCGTGACATAACATTCATACATCTTGTTTCTGATGGCTTTTTTATCTGCCTGAGTTCAACGGTTTCAAAGTATTATGGGGTGTACCTTAATGTGCATGACATTATTTTGGAAAAAGCACACTACAACTCACAAGATTGTATAGTTTAGCATAACTACCCACCATTAATATATGATATGTGTACAATATTAATACCATTCATGTGATATATAATAACATGGTATGCCATATGTATAACAAATATATATTGGCTAACAACTAAGCATTCTTTTTTTCTCTTTCCTTATTCATTTCATTTTTTTTCTTTATCTGTGTGAAATTTAGTTTGAAGAAATGGTTTTGACAAAACTAACTGTTTGTCTAGTTTAATCTAGACCTCAGCACTGTAGTAGCTGAGTGGCTTTTCCTAAGTTGAGGATTTTTTCATTATAACACAGTTAATATTTTCCATCATATAATAAAACTAGTAACGCCGCTTCTGTAACTTGCAGTTTTTGGCTGTGTTTAGGTAAACACAAATAGAAAGTGTATCATGGTATGGTTATTAAGGGTTTATGTATAGGCCACAAGAAAGAACCATAAAAGAACTATGAAATGCAATACTGGCCCTTGGATGCATTAAATAACATCTAGTTAACCCATAAATCATGACCCTAGTCAACAGCATCAGCTAACTCTGCTCAATTGTCCCTTATAGAGAAGGCAAGAATAAACTCAAAAACAATGCTCCAAATGGGAACATTGATTTACTTGGTGTTGTACAAGTGAATTGCACTCAAGTCAGCCTGTGTGTAGGCTAATGTGGGAGGATGAATAACTATATATAAGAATAAGGGTGTATGTCAGAGACAGAGGGGGAAAAAAAACCTGATGCTACAAAAACAGGAGCAATTAGTAAGAGGTACCTGGTAACTCCCAGGAATGAGTGTTGTAAGAGCACAGTGAGTACCAGTGGCAGGAAAAAGCTCCATAGAACCAACCCAGGAGAATGAAGATAAAGACAGACAACAGTCAGTCAATTAGTCACTCAAAGACCACAGTGATTGGCGGTGGTATAAGAACTTGAATAAAACAGAATGGGGGTGGGAGGGGTTAATCAAGGTTTAATTGTTTAGAAACTTAATTGTATAATTCACATATACTTAACACAAAAAGACTCCATGCCACTTGCATCCCCCACATATCATATCACAAAGTATCACCGGCAAAGATCAAGCCAACAGGTCCCATTATTCAAACAGCAGAATAGGCAGAGATGTTCTTAGGCTATCCAATATTTTGTTGATAATATTAGCAAAACAGGGTCATTGGGGCACTTTTTCTTAAGGATAAGTGCTCTCATTATAGTGTTTAAAGGTTCCTTTGGCAGCTTTAATTTATCTTAGTTGACCTTTTTGAAATACTTGTTCTCCCTGTGCATTGTGGGAGAATCATACAACATAGTGCCATAGCTGTGGTCAGCAGAGGCACTCAAGCTGGATCCCCCTCAATATAATAGAGAGTGGTTGGCTGACAGGGTGACTTGTGTAAGAGCTCTCGGACTCTGGAACTTGATTCTCACTGTGACCTAAAATAGCTTGAATTTTGTGACCTTCTGGAAATGCTGCAAAAGACATTTATTTTATTGAATTTTTGCAGAGGGCCGAGGGTGAAATGATGAAAGGGTGGAAAGGAGTCTCTAGAGGAGCTGGTCTGGCTGTCGAAATGTTGAAATGATTCATATGCTGGGATTTTATCTGTATTATTAACGGTGTGTTTGGGCACCTAGAGCCTTGGATAGACAACTTTTTTATTTAAATTATATACATAAAATTAATATCATAGTGACTGAGTCCTCATTCCTGTTTCTATGACTACACATCATTTCTCTGATGAGCCACTGTACAGCGCTCACATTAGTGAATTTAAGGGAAGAATTCCATTTTGGGGGTATTTTATACATGTTTGCCACCTTTCCATCCCCATCTGTGCCAAACAGATGATAGGACTATAAGGCCTGTGGTATCTTTAGATAATTAAGACTTCCAATACACTGACAAATACAATTCTTCTTTTGCTGAATATGGGAAAGTCCACAAAAACATGATTTCTATTTATTAATCCTATTTATGGACACATAGCTGAAATGCATTTATTCTTTTTGAGAAAACCCTTTTATTTTTGCCAATTGTATATTCTTTGCATTTCAGCTGAAAATTATTTTAATTTTATTACTGTACAGTCTCAGACTTTGTATCCTATTTATTAATAATGGAACAAAGAAAATATTCATTTTGCATGGAATGCTTTCACAACTTGCTCCCTGCATCCTTCAAGGTAATTGCACAGCTTTCAAGAGAAACTTTGCATCTAGCTTTCTAGCAGACTTTTGCTTTTAGATTAAACCAATATTGGTATAACCCTTTGAAGACTGTATATATATATATTATTAAGGCATTGAATTGGGACTCCAGAAATATATATCCTTTGTTCTATTATAGACTATGATGTTGGACGATACTTTCATAATACATATACGAGTGGCTGATCTGAGACTGCTCGCAAACCTTAGTTCTTGCATTTCCTAATGTTTTAGAGGGGTGCAGGATAGATGAATGGGAAGGGTGTGGTTGAAGTGAACAAACAATGGACTAAAGTTGAGAGAGATGCCACTAGAAGCAAGCAGGAAAAGGAGGATATGCAGAGGAAGGAGGTGAGCACGTGAGTGGGGAAGTAGGGAAAGTGGATGGAGCAGAGGCTAAGTGCAATGAACCTAATGATTGAAAGGGGAGAATCACTGGAACAAGTAGGTACTGAATTAGTCAATTGGTTATGCAGCGAATTGATTCAATAATGTGTTAACCAATTGATTGAGCAATGAATTAACTAAACAATAAGGTAAGCAGAGACTCAGGTAAGCAGTTAAACAGGCAATCAGGGAATTAGTTGATTAATTAATCAAGCAATGAATTAATTAGATGAAGAATCAATAGATTCATCTATTAATTAAACAGTAAATTATGTGGTGATCTACACAATTAAGCAAGCAGGCAAGTGTTGAATCCAATGAGCAATATTTGAGGCAGTCACACAGTTAAGTGTGGCCAGCAAGTCAGTGGGGTTGAACAGTTTAAAATGGCAGCCTGAGAGTATTGCAGAGACTAGCCAAAAAGCAGTTATGAGGTGGAGGTCAATGTGGCAGGCATGGTTCAGCAGCTGAGGGGGATAATACCAGCTGCAGGGAGCCTGTGGATATATGCTTGTTTCCCCAATTAATATTTAGAAAGGAGCAACTGAGAAAAGTCCTTGGTCTCTGGTTTAATGTTCACTCAATGTAAACTTTTGCTTTTGTGATGGCACAACAGCTATCTCCGACAGCAAGTGTTGGCTTCTACCAGAGACAGGGTAAGATGAGTGAAAGATGATCTGATGTTATCCAGCAAACCCAAATTTATTACAAATTGGGTTGTTCTTATTTTTTTGGCAAGTTACATTTCTCTATGTTTTATTTTCCATATGATTTTGGAAAGATTCCCCCCCCCCCTTCCATTACTATGTATTTCTGTAAAATCTTTTTTAATATTCTTAATCTGTATTCCTTATTTGCATTATAACAAACCAACAAAATATTGGAATGCCAATAGAATGAACCTTTCCTCTACCACAGGGTGGGCAAACTTCTTGGCCCGAGGGCCACATCTAAGTATGGAAATTGTATGGCAGGCCATGAATGCTCACAAAATTGGGGGTTAAAGTGCAGGAGGGAGTGAGGGCTCTGGCTGGGGGTGAAGGCTCTGGGGTGGGGCTGAGGGTTGGGGGTGCAGGAGAGTGCTCCAGGCTGAGACCGAGGGGTTTGGAGGGCAGGAAGGGGATCAGGGCTGGGGAAGGGGGTTGGGATGCGGGAGGGGGTCAGGGGTAGGATCTGCATATTGCTTATCTCAAGCAGCTCCCGGAAGCAGCGGCATGTCCCCCATCCGGCTCCTACGTGGAGGCATGGCCAGGCTGCTCTGCATGCTGCCCTGTCCGCAGGCGCCATCCCTGCAGCTCCCCATTGTCCGGAAACCCATTGACGGGTGGCACTTGGGCAGCATGTGGAGCCCCCTGGCTGTCAGTACACATAGGATCTGGAGGGGGGACATGCTGCTGCTGCTTCTGGGAGCCACGGCACACACGGAGTGGAGCAAGCTCGCAACCCTGCTCCCTGGCGGGAGCTCGAGGGCCAGATTAAAAAGTCTGAACGGCCAGATGTGGCCCCCGGGCATAGTTTTCCCACTCCTGCTCTACATGCATGAACCAGTGCTTTCTCATAATGGGTGTCATGTCTCTGCGTGCATGTTGAGACATCATATTCATCACAAGCTGGTGACTGATGCAGAAGCTAAAAATAAACTAAATTAAACAGTGACCTTTGTATATGTTTTCACCTCCAGAAAACAGAAGTTTACATTTACTTGTTTTTATGACATTCAATATAGTACTGACTAATAAAAAGTTCAAGGCTCAATGAACAATCTGATTCTCTCCAAACTCAATCAATTTGTAGTGTGTGTAACAGTTTCAAAAAGACAAAAGTTAAAATGCTACTTGTCCGTCTGGCAAATTTATTGGACTGAGAGAATTTGTGAATTGCTCACTTCAAGTAAAAATTTGCCTGAAAAAGAATAAGGAGCCTGATGCCTGCTTTAGAACAGCAGCAGATAGTGCTTTATCAGCCAAAGATTTCCAGCTTTTGTCAACTTGTGGACATGAGGATGCTGTAGGGCTTCAAAGCATAAGATGTCAGCCGCAAGCATCAATGAGGAAGAGAACAAGTTTTGGGGGGTTGTTTGGTTTTTTTAACTTTATCTAAAGTGTGAACTTTGTACACTCTAAACTGAACCAGTGTTGTTCTGAAAAAGAGAAACAGAGTGAACTTCTTGGCAGTATATAGCTACTCATCCTGTGCACATTCCATATTTCCATCATAGATGTTTGGTTGTATCTTAGTCCACACTAGACAGTTGTAAATTCCACAAGGGTGGCACATACTAATGGGCGTGTGTGAACCCAGCTGGCATGCATTAAAAGTTTTCTACTGTACATTAACACAATGCTGTTTGAAATGGGACTATTGGCTTGTCTACAAGGGGAAGTTAGTGAGCAGCAAGCTAGGGTATTAATTCAAAATGCACTAGTACTCAACTAACTGCCTGTGTGGGAGGAGATATGACTGCTTTCTATAAATACATCAAAAGGATAAGCACCAGGGAGGGAGATGAGTTAAGGGCCAATGTTTGTACAGGAACAAATGGATATAAACTAGCTATCAATAAATTTTGGCCTGAAATTAGACAACGGTTTGAAACCATCAGAGGAGTGAAGTTTTGGAACAACCTTTTAACTTGTTTTAAGACTGAATTTGACAACTTTATGGAGGGGATAGTATGATGAGATTTACTACAATGGCATATGGCCCATCTGCAACTGCTCCCAGCAAATATCCCCAATGGTAAAAGGTGGGACACTAGATGGGGAGGAGTCTGAGTTACTATAGTTTCCCAAGTGTCCGGCTAGTGAGTCATACCCACGTGCTCAGGGTCTATCTAACTGATCCCCATATTTGAGGTTGGGAAGGAATTTTCCCTCAAGTCAGATTGGCAGAGACCCTAGGGGGTTTTCGCCTTCCTCTGCAGCGTGTGGTATGGGTTGCTTATTGGTTTGAACTAGAATAAATGATGGATTCTATGTAACTTTAAGTGCTTAAATCAAGATTTGAGGATTTCAGTAACTCAGCCAGAGGTTATGAGCCTAATATAGGAACGAGTGGGTAAGGTTTCTGTGGCCTGCAATGTGCAGGAGGTCAGACTACATGATCATGACTGTCCCTTCTGGCCTTAAAGTCTGTAAGTCTAAGTTCATCAAAGCAAACAGTTTCTATGAAACCTCGTTTTTGACAAGCTGGTATTCTTCCATTGAAAAACTGTCATCAGAAAATTCCTGACCAGCTCTAGTTAGGAAATTTTTTTCTTCCCAGCTTCCCACTCATTTTGTGACATCTTCCAAGTCACTATCCTCTTCTCTGTAAATCAACGATATTCATGCGTATCCACCTTTTATAAAACAGTTCAAGATCTATAGATGAAAGAGACTATAATGTGATATCACCTAAAGCAAAGGTTACATTAAGAAACCTTGCAGTTTTAAATTTAAAATTTTGCCTGTTTATGGGTATTAAAAAGAGTAATTTTATTATGTCTTTACCGTTTAAAAGGTTAAGATAATAATCTATGCAGTTTGAGGAAAAAAATGATGTATTGTGTCTTGGTATTCCAGGAAGATTGCTGTAGGATAGCTAGGTGTTTCAACTTGAAAGTATGCTATATTTGTGCAGAGCATATAAATACATGTTTTATTTATGCACTTGTGACTGCATTTTGACAATGGGTAATTTTAGCTGCCGCTGCTTTGTGTATTACGGATACATATGTGATTAGTATTCATCGTTATATATTCAGTCATTTTCCATGTTCAACATATATTTTGTAGCTACTAGAAACTTAACATGTTCTCTTGAATTTTTAAGTCTACAAATCTTCTACTTTGTACTGTTCTTGTTGTAATAGTCATATTCAAATATACACTCATGATGGTATACAGCTAGAAAGTTTTCAACCTGGGTTCCCAGTATGTGTAAGAAACCTATTTTATTGGTCTTCCTTCAGAGATTAATGGCCCTATTGTTCTAACAGAGAACGCATAACAGCTAATGGAGAAGTGTGTTGATAGTTTTGTAAGGCATTATAACCATCTTGTGACCTTCGCTATCAATAAGGTAGCTCCTTCATGCCCTTATCTCTGTGGCAACTACACAAGTCACCTTAGAATATAGATCACCTGCAACAAATGAAGCATAAGAAGATGAAACTAGAGCACTAGTAGGTGAAATTGCACTGTGAATTTGTCCAACTATAGTATAAACATTTGTGAAGATTTCTACTAGGAGTGTGCTAGAGATACATAACATAGGAGGGAAAATATTTCACCACAGCAGCCATGAAATCTCAACCAGTGAATCTGTCTGGAGTGGCATACAGTCTGGCTCATCATCTCTTTGGGAGGTCAAGATCTCAGAATCACTTAAACAAGCAATTATTAGGTCCAGCTCAATAAATAGTCATGTCATCATGGTAACAAATTCACCTACTACTGCCTCGTCTCTAATCTCCTTTTTCCAGGGAATGTTATTGAGATGGTTGCAGGTGTGATGTCTCCCTATTTCTATTGTCCCTTTTAGTTGGGTTTTAGATCTAGATGCAGAATGGTCTGATTGATCAATGATCCTCTAGTGTTGGACCAAGTCCCAGATGATCATACCGATCCTGTTAGGTCTGTCAATAGCTTTTCTGAATTTATTAACCATCCGATTTTGGTTGAGACAGCTGTTGCCTTTGAAGGAGGTAATGTGATTTCTGCTTCAATGTTACTTCTCTTTCTTCTTTGAGAGATTCCAGCAGGCAATACAGTGCAATTGCTTTTTCACTCTCAGAGAAAACCCAGGTTCTGCAGATTCTGTCCTGTTTGTAAGGGGTTCAAAAGTGGTTTAAAGCCATGTATGCCCCTCTTCCCATCCCCCACACCTTCAGGCTGCAGCTGTGTGTGGTGCACACAGCATGTAATCTCATTCAATATACTGCTCCTTCTTAATTATGAAATACTAAGACTAATACTGCAGCCTGAGGTTTCTCTCCCATATTGGGGAAGGGGCAAATTTACAGTATTATTATCCTTTAGTCTCCCTGTATGTCACTTGAGCTTCAGATACAAAAAAGTTAGTAAGTGCCCTATTTATGGAGAAACAGACATTTCAGAGTTGAAACATAAGAAAATACTTCTTATCTTTTTCTGAAGGAGGGTGCTATATGGAGTGAGTTATGGACAGACAGAGGTCCTACCCATTGCTACATGAGTATATGAGATAGAGGTTTGAGGGAAGCCAGAGGCTTTTCCCCTGCATGATAGCAGGATGATTCTAACCCAGGACTCCAGGGGGTGCTGTAGTTTGGGAGGACCTGTGTCCTCTTGCACCCTGATCATTCACCACAGACCCAAGCAAGTGTATAGATTTGGGACCCATGTGCCAGCCCCCATTTCATATGCTGGCAGTTGCTGACGTCAGCAGCATGTGGCCCCAGCATTGGACTCCCCCACCTCTCTCTAGCCAAGCCTGAAGAGACGGCTTTTGGGTCTGATGGTGCCTGAAAGATGTTTGTGGCTGTAAGCAAAGGAATTATTTGTGTTTGCTTATGTTTAGAGAAACAGGACTTTGTACATTCTTTGTGAATACAGTAAGTTGCATCAAATGTACCTGACTCCATCATCAAATTCTATTCCTAATTGGAACAGCCTGCCAGACCCTACAAATTTGGCTAGCCATTCAGGCTGAAAAGGTATAACCATCTATTTCTTCCTGTCCCCATACCTCTGTTACAGTTCCTATAATCCTTTGTTTCTTCCTGGTCCACCCCTTCCCCAAGTCTACCCATACACTGCCTCTTGGCTGCATCAGCACAAATGATGAACTGTGTGGAGAGGCTAGAGCGTGGGTGGGAGACACATGATGCCAAACAGGTTTCTGAGTATCCTCTTTCATACAAAGGGGAGAAATTCATGCAGACACAATCCCTTTCATGCACGGATTTATGGATGCACAACTAAATATAATGAACCCTATTTACACTATCTGAACCCTGACCCAAATCCTTAAGTGTCCTCTTAATATTTTTAAGAGCTACTTGTAACCATAGGCTACTTGGTAGCACCAGTGCCTAATTAAATACATACTTAATGCTATGGAAATACATCCATATATTTTATTTAGTTGCCCTTAATTTTAATCCCAGAGTCAGTGAATGATATTGGATGCCTTGAGATGCATTTTATAGAATACAAATCTAGAGTGACATTTTCAAACCTGTGAGTCTTTGTGAAGTGTAGAAAATCACAACCTGCCAAATCAAGTGAGTCATTCTCAGTTGTATTAACAAGAGCTGGCAGGTACAGTATGTAAATTAGTTTACGAAAATGTATTATTGTGATGCTATATGGTCTCTTGGGAGCAATATCAGTTGCTGGGTTTTTGTTTTTTGTTTTTGTTTTTGCATTAATAGCATTATGCTCTGAAGATGCAATGGATATGGAACCAATATATTTTGTCAACTCCACTACAACAGCTAGTGGGGCAACTTGGAGACTAGAGATGCACTCTCCCACACCCTGCCCTGCAGAAAATAAACTCCCTGCTCCCCCACTGCCTCATCACACATACAGGAAATTGTCTGCAGGAAGCTCCATGCACAGGTTCCTCTGTGATTCTCACAGTGGGAATGGAAAACAAAGGGCCTGATTCCCTTCTCTCACACCAGTGTAAATCAGGTTCACACTTTATAGGTATAGTTGCAGCTTTCATAAAGAAAAGCAAATGTGACTCTTCTACAAGGCTGCGGAAAACCATTGTTCCAAAATGGTGTTTACCACCAAGCCTTGATTCAAATAACTCTGCGTACTGCAGTCCAAATCCTATTATAATGTTGATTCTTAGACAAATACAAAGTGACTGAATATGCAAATAACACTTTGTTGGTAGGTCCTCTACCTCCTGCAAATGAATTGCTGAGGTTGGTGACATCAGCAATAGTGATGTCACAAAAATGGGTGGGGCTTCTGGGTTTTTCGGTCCTGGTGACAATTGCAGAGTGCAGAGTGGATCTCAAGGGTGGGAGATCTGGGAATGGTGATGGGGCCGCCACAAGCACCTTCTGTCTGGCCCACCTTGCTTGGAGAGGGGGCTAACTGAAGAAGGATAGGAGAGCTCTGAGGAGGGAACTTGAAGATGCTGAAGAGAGCTCAGAGAAAGTGAGGGACTCACAAATCCATCCTATTAACCCAGCAGCAAGGGTTGGTAGTGGGAAGTGACACTGGGCACAGACAGATCACGGCACAATATGTATGTACATTTGTAGATAAATAAGAAGCTCTAGGTAGACTCACATAGGCTGGGTAAGATGAGAAGTTTTGGGGTATTAAACTATTTCATTAATGCTTCCAGTTCCATGTGAGTTTATATTTGTTCTTAGTGTAATAAATGTGATGTTTTATTTTAACTAGCTCTAAGACTAAGCCAGATATGTAATACTAAGTTATTTAGACACTTGACTGCCTCTTCTTGAAGTGACGCTATATAATAATTACCACATGCTACGGTGTATATCTGGGTTTCCAGTTCTTGGGAAGAAAAGACTTAGGTCTAAATGAGACAAGGAGTAAATATACTGGATGGAGGCAGCAATGATACTAGATAAAGCATCATTAGGTTCACTTGTGTATATGTCAGCTGTTCATCAGAGGCGTGGGTCCTCAGGACCACATTGTAGCAAGATCGAGATGGACAAACATGGTTCGTATTAAACATTCTACCTTGAGAAATTTAGCTTTGGATTATCCCTCTCCCCTGCAAATAACACCCCCTTCCCCGTTTCAGTTGAAAGGTCTATTCTTAGTTTGAAATTTCTTTTGAAAATCTGGTGATAAATCCTGGATTACCATAGAGGGGAATTAGACATTGAATCACATGGCACTATATTAAATGATGGAAGCCTAGGGTCAGATTGTGCCCTCTCTGAAGGAAGGAAGGTCTCCATGAGATTCACTTTACAGAGTTGCCTCCAAATTCTTCTGTTAGGGCACTAAGGTCCTGGTCACCAGACTGAGGAAGTCCTCAAGTTCCATGGGCATCAAGATGTGCTGGATACACAGGACTGTCTATACAGAATTCCTGTGCCTTTTCTGGGGTCAGATGCTTTCCCTTCCCCCCGCTTCCCCAAAAACTTCCTGGAAGCAAAGCTCTTGCAAATGGTTGGCCTATTTTCCTTCATGAAGATGAATGGTTGTTAGTACAGTGATGGGAAAGAATGATATGAGAAAGATAAAAATAAATAGAGATACAGTATAACAACCCCTCTGTGTTTTCTATAAGCACTTGTAGTTAGTCTGTTTTATTTTGAACTGTTTCAATTGCTTCACAGAATATGTATTCCTGCAGCAGACAAAAGTCTTCCCATAACCTGTTCAAGATTGTTTATTATTTCATTTGCATTTCAGACCACTGTCTTTCTTCCCCACCCCCTAAGTTTGAATATTGAAAAATTAATAGTTTGCAATGAAATAATTAAGGTATCACACCTAATTTTAATATAAATATATTTTGCTACATAAAGGTGGAAGGTGTATTAAAAATTACCTACAACCTGTTATATATTAATGTCGGGATCACCTTTTTCTATAGAATTGAAACTTTTCAAAGTGTAATTTTTTTATGACATTTTACTTTCATGGACAAAGTTAATCTTAGACAAGCTAATTGTAGTGAAATTTGCAGATGCTTTTGATCTGAAATGTAATATATTATTAATAACAATCCCTTTCCTCCTCATTAAGAGGCTATAACGAGCATATTACAAAGAAATGTATTTAACACTCATTTTCAGGAGCAATATTGTATTTTTTCCTCTTTGATTGGAGCTTGTTCGCTTTGTTTTTAATGTGCTGACAAAAAAATAGAAGTGAAGCTAAAAAGATAATTTTCTTTAAATTAAAATACACGACACTAATGATCTCAACTAAGTGTTCTCAGTAGGGGCCTTCTTAACCAGAACTTTCATTATTGGAGAAACACTTTAAGTATGCAGGCTGCTATGGTAAATGAATAAGCCCGCATTGTAAAGATTGTTTACATTATAGTGAGTGTTTACGGAAAGTAATATCTTCTCAACAATTTTTTTTAAACTGTAAAATCCACAGATGTCCAGGAAATATTTTTTCATCCTTCCCCTCCCCCACCCCCTTGTAATTTGGAACACAAAGGAAATTTGCTTACCAAGAAATGCATTTAAATTAGAACTGGTAGAAAATTAGGTGTTTAACTTGTTTTTCAATGGAAAAATAGATGTAGACAAGATATTTTTTTTATTGTGTCTTTTTTCCATGGAGAACTTAGACTTGTCAAAAACAAAAACAAACAAAAACCAGAAACCAAAACATTCTTGTCCTAAAAGTGGAACATGTTGATGCAACCAAAAAAACAGACTCAGAAATGCTGCTGTAGTGACTCATGGAAGTTGTAGTTCAGGTGGGGCATGGCCCCATTCTTATCTATGGGCCAAGGCCCCCAGTTTGATACTTCTCCCATAATTCTCTACTGTTGAGAACTCCCATAGTACATTATGGTGGCTTAGCAAAAGGAAAGACCATAGTACATCATAGGAGAAGAAGACAAGCTATGGAGCCCAGCCCATAGATGAAAATGGGGACATGAGGCATCCAAATTACAACAACCATGGTGATATTTCTAAAATTATTTTTTTTCCATTTTTGGCAGAAAACTTCCATTTTTCAGTCAGTCTACATTTTCTTTAGGGAGTGGGGGGAATCTGTCCAAAAATAAATAAAATAATGGTGAATTGCCAGCTCCACCCAGATGTACTAAAAAAATGCAGACTTAAAGCTAGAACTTAATCTTTCCATTGAAAGTATCAGATATGTTGGGTACAACTCATTTCCAGTGCTGCCATCTGTGGGTAGGATAGCCTTACTGAAATGGCAATGTTCTGGTGGAAAGTTGGTACTTAACATTATTTTGTAGCCAAAGGAATTGCCATACCAGTTTAGAGCGATGATCCATCTAGCCTACTATTGTGTGTCTGTGATTAGCTGATTCATAGGAAAGTATGAAACTTATACATTGGATAAATTTTCAATAGCATGCCTAATGCCTAAGTCATTGACTGTTGACTTATGCCTTGAAACATGAGTTTATAATCCCTATACATTTTTGTCCAAGGTGATATAACTGTGGTTCATATTAGTATTATTCATTAAGGATGACAAAATAATATATTGTGGCAGTGAGATCCATATATTAGTTATGCATGGTTTTATACACAAAGTCCTTCTATAACTTCTAAATGTGCTGCCTTCTAATTTCATTGATAGTCCCCTTGTTTTTGTATTAGTAAAAAGTTTGAACAGTAGAGCCCATCTAACATTTTCCTCTATCTTTCTTTATTTTATCTATTGCCATTTTATGTCATCTTTTATTCTTCTCATCTCTGCTCTTCAGTGAGACCTATTTCCATGCCAGATTTCAGTTTTCAAAACTCAGCTCTTTTCAGCTGTAGAGCTGTTCCAGAAAAAGGTCTCAAATGTTTTATAATGGGGAAAAAAAACCCACCTTTGTCACCCCCACATGTTTTACTCAAAAATGGCCTAAGCTGTTGGTTTTTTAAATCAAATTTAGTCATACACTAGCCTGAAACATTTAAGCCTAAACATGTTAGAAAGTTATAAGTGTCTGGTAGTGGGGTGAAAGTAGAAACTGTTATGCAGCCTTAATGATAGCACTCACTGTTACTTCTACTATTATTACAGAAGCACTTTTCTCAATTCCACAGTTAAGGCTGTGTTGAGTTTTGCACTCAAGCAGAAATTCAACTACTTTATTACGTATGAAGAAATAGTAGTGCTCTTCAAAAGTACAGCAGTGACTCAGAATACAGAATGTATTTTCTAAGAATTTGTAAATAAATTGGGAATTAGTTTATGAATTAAATGAAAGTAGGGGACATTAAGAAATTTCATACCTGTTGTCCAGCTATTTCTTTCTCCCCAGTGCTCTTAACAAAAGGAATAATCTTGTGCACAGGCAGCACTTGAATACTCTTTCTTAGTGTAACTGTGTTGCCTTTGGTGGACCTAACTGAGAGTGCCAATTCAGGACAAATTGCTTAAAGCACGGCAGTTACGGCCCAAGGCTGGGGTTCCTGTTCACACCAAGACAAACCAAACCAGCCAAACAGAGAAGACTTCGGTTTTACCCCACTGCCTAACAATAAGTCTCACAAGCAATTTCCTTAGACACTCCAGTTTCCCAGTATCACCAACAGTGCCACTCGTTATGGGGAGGAATGGTTATGAAAACCAATACCCCAGTAAAAGAGAAAAGGTTCTCTCGATCACAAAGGACCAAGCCCAGACCCAGGTCAATATACAAGTTAGATCTTACCCACAAATCATGCTGTTGCCAATCCTTTAGAATCTAAAGGTTTATTTATAAAAGGAAAAAGATATAGATGTGAGCTAGAATTGGTTAAATGGAATCAATTACATTAAGTAACAGCAAAGTTATTGGTTCAGGCTTGTAGCACTGATGGAATAAACTGAAGATTCAAATCAAGTCTCTGGAGTACACCTCTACTCTGATATAACGCTGTCCTCAGGAACCAAAAAATCTTACCGCATTATAGGTGAAACTGTGTTATATCAAACTTGCTTTGATCTGCTGGATTGTGCAGCCCCGCCCCCGTGGAGCACTGCTTTACCACATTATATCCGAATTCATGTTATATCAGGTCACGTTATATCGGGGTAGAGGTGTACATCCACAGCTGGGATGGGTCATTCAGTCCTTTGTTCAGAGCTTCAGTTTGTAGGAAAGTCCCTCCAGAGGTAAGAAGCAGGATTGAAGACAAGATGGCGAAGTTGCAGCAACCTTTTATAGTCTCTTGTCATGTGTCCTTTCTTTCTTTTTTCCAAAGACAAGCATTCCAGCACATGCATGAAAAAAACCCTTAGAGTTCTGTCCATAGGCATGTCCCGGCATGCATGACTGAGTCACAAGCTGTATCTGCCTTCTTTCAATGGATCAACTGTATAGCTGATGATCCTTAGTGGGCCATCAAGCAGGCTAGGCAGTGCTGATGCCAAATTGTCTGGAGTGTCACGCAGAAGCATAGCTCAAGTTTGAAATACAGACAGTATAGAGTCAATACTTATAACTTTTTAAATACAAAAATGATACATGCATACAGATAGCATAATCATAACCAGCAAACCATAACCTTGTCTTAGACACCTTATTTGACCCCCTTTAGTGCCACTACAGGACCTTGGTTGCAACAATGATCTATACTAGTGGTTCTCAAACTAGGGCCGCCGCTTGTACAGGGAAAGCCCCTGGTGGGCCGGGCCAGTTTGTTTACCTGCTGTGTCCACAGGTTCAGCCGATCACGGCTCCCACTGGCCCGCGCCACTTACTGCAGCCCCCATTGGCCTGGAGCAGTGAACTGCAGCCAGTGGGAGCCTCGATCGGCCAAACCTGCGGACACGGCAGATAAACAAACCAGCCCGGCCTGCCAGGGGATTTCCCTGAACAAGCGACGGCCCTAGTTTGAGAACCACTGATCTATACAGTCCCAGTTTATGTCAATAAAATCACACTTAGCATTAATGATACTTTTCCTGTTTATTCTTCATAACTGAAATATTTTTTTTCACTAAGGGTTGATGAATAATGTTGTATTTCAGTTGAACAACTCTTAGAATCATAGAATCATAGAATATCAGGGTTGGAAGGGACCTCAAGAGGTCATCTAGTCCAACCCCCTGCTCAAAGCAGGACCAATTCCCAACTAAATCATCCCAGCCAGGGCTTTGTCAAGCCGGGCCTTAAAAACCTCCAAGGAAGGAGACTCCACCACCTCCCTAGGTAACGCATTCCAGTGCTTCACCACCCTCCTAGTGAAATAGTGTTTCCTAATATCCAACCTGGACCTCCCCCACTGCAACTTGAGACCATTGCTCCTTGTTCTGTCATCTGCCACCACTGAGAACAGCTGAGCTCCATCCTCTTTGGAACCCCCCTTCAGGTAGCTGAAGGCTGCTATCAAATCCCCCCTCATTCTTCTCTTCTGGAGACTAAACAATCCCAGTTCCCTAAGCCTCTCCTCATAAGTCATGTGCTCCAGACCCCTAATCATTTTTGTTGCCCTCCGCTGGACTCTTTCCAATTTTTCCACATCCTTCTTGTAGTGTGGGGCCCAAAACTGGACACAGTATTCCAGATGAGGCCTCACCAATGTTGAATAAAGGGGAACGATCACGTTCCTCGATCTGCTGGAACTCTTACAAAATGGCTGCCATCACCCATTATTCTCAATAGACTAAGGCAACACATTGTTCGGTCAAAATGGCTCCTGGCTTTGCTATCACAGGTGGTGGTGACCATTTTGAAAGAGAGTGACTATGGTCTCCATCCCTTTGAGAATCATGGGAGGTGGCAGCCATTTTGAAGATCGCAATTCTTTGAGTCTCTCCAGATTTTTAAGAACCAACCTCTGCAGACAGCTCAAGGTTCAGCTATGACAATTAGTGGCAAAATTATTAAATATTAATTTAATATCATAATCTTAAATATTTCCTTTTAAAAGTAATCTGTTGAACCAGATCTACTCAGCTCAGATAGTAGGTGGGGACACTATACATGTGGGAATGTAGGAGTGCAGGAGGAAGGTGTGATTTGTGATACAAAACTGGGTGACTGGGCAACAATATGGCAGATGAAATTCAATGTTGGTAAATATAAAGTAATATACATTGGAGAAGATTAAGGTGTCTAAATTAGCTGTTATCTCTCATGAAAGAGATTTTTGGAGTCATTGTATCTAGTTCTCTAAAAACATCTGCTCGATCTGCAGTAGCAGTCAAAAAAACTAACTATGTTAGTAACCATTAAGGAGGAGAGAGAAAATAAAACAGAAAATATCATAATGCCAGTGTTTAAGTTAATGGTATTACCCACACCTTGAATATTGCATGCAGTTCTGGTTGCCCCATATGAGAAAAAGATATATTAGAACTGGAAAAGATACAGAGAAAGGAAACAAAAATGGTGAGTGACAGGGGTGCTGGAACAATTTTAATAGTGGGTGTTCTGAGAGACATTGAACCAAACTAAACCCTGTATATGATGGAAACCACGAGGTACAACAGCACCCCTCATTCCAGCACCTACGATGAGTGGTATGGAACAGCTTCCCTGTAAGGAGAGATTAAAAATGGCTGGGGCTGTCCAGCTTAGAAAAAAGATGACTAAGGGGGGATTTGGTAGAGGTCTATAAAATCATGAATGGCGTAGAGCAGGGGTCGGCAACGTTCGGCACGCGGCTCGCCAGGGTAAGCACCCTGGCTGGCCGGGCCAGTTTATTTATCTGCTGACACGGCAGGTTCGGCTGATCGCGGACCCCACTTGCCACGGTTCGCCGTACCGGGCCAATGGGGGCGACGGGAAGCCACGGCCAGCACATCCCTCGGCTCGTGCCACTTCCTGCCGCCCCCATTGGCCCAGGACGGCGAATTGCGGCGAGTGGGGGCTGCGATCGGCCGAACCTGCGGTGTCAGCAGATAAATAAACTGGCCCGGCCAGCCAGGGTGCTTACCCTGGCCAGCCGCATGCCGAACGTTGCCGACCCCTGGCGTAGAGAAAGTGAATAGGGAAGTGTTTTTTACCCCTTCACATAACACAAGAACCAGGGATCACCCAACGAAATTAATAGGCAGCAGGTTTAAAACAAACATAAGGAAGTTATTTTACACAACACATAATCAACCTGTGGAACTTGTAGCCAGGGGATGTTGTGACAGTCAAAAGTATAACTAGGTTAAAAAAGAATTAGATAATTTCATGGAGGATAGGTCCATCAATGGCTATTAGCCAAGATGGTTAGGGATGCAACTCAATGCTCTGGGTGTCCCTAAACATCTGACTGCAAGAAGCTGGGACTAGATCACAGAGAATGAATCCCTCAATAAATTGCCCTGTTCTGTTCATTCCCTATTTAATGGTTTTTGCCTGTGAAAATTAAACTGGTCTTGTGGTTACGATGCTAGATTGTACCTTAGGAGAATTGCAACTCCCATGAATATATTTTACCTTATTTTACTGATATGTATATTCAACCTTAGCCCCATGTTAATATAGCCTTTGTCTGAAAATGGAGCAAAATTGTGGTATTTAAGCTATAGCTCAGTTTGGGGGCTACCACCCCAAGAGTAAGATCAGAGATGGTGTCTCAGGCAGACAGTCTCTCCCATGGGATGAGCAATCATCTCTATCCAGTCCTGGTGCTCTGCTGGCATGAGTGAAAAGGACATTTGATGTCATCACCATGGCTCCTCTTCACCCTTCCTTGACACTCTCTGTGCTGCTCACTTTTCAGTAAGGAGAAGCAGAAACAAAGCACCTGAAATCTCCAGAATGCAGGAATTGCACAACTAAGCAAGGCAGGACAAGCTTCTAACTCAGTCCTTCCAGGCCTGCATAGATATGGAAGGGCCACTCGCCATCACACCCAGAATGATTGTCATTATTTTTGGAAAGTGTCTCTCCAGATTAGCAGAGTTATATTAAGCAAATTCCCTCGTTTCATTTTTATCCCAGTATAGCACAATAACCATTCCTCATTCAGTCATATTCTCCACAACTTTAATTATTTATGACTCCTCAAGGTTTGTTCTTTGTGGGTAGGATCATCTAAAATTTATCCTGATCAGTGTCCACTTAATTAACTACAATTAAGTACTAGAGTTTATAGGGAAATCAAAGACCCAGGAGAGCAGGATGAAATTTATTTCCCATGAAAATCAGAGTTAACAGTTCCAAGGGACTCTTCTGTGATTTGCCCATAGTAATGAATAATATGGAAAATGTTAATTAATACATTATGAATGACACCTAGCTGCAGCAATAAAGTTAATGATAACGTTCTGTCCTCGGGAAGCTATCTGATTTCCCCATTGAAAGGAATGATCTGATGCAGTAACTACCGCAGGCTAGGAGAATCCACTTCTTTCTAAATATATAGCTCATAGGTTAGAGACAATGACAGAGAAAAGTTACAGTATGTTCAGTATGCACTGTTAAGTTGCTATAGTGTTGTGGTTATAGGACAAACTACAACTTAGATGCAACAGGCATGGCTCCCTGCACCTCACTGTGGATGGAACACAAACATTCTTAGATGGATCTATGGGCAGCAGTCCCCTGTTGCCAACCATGTTAATGTGACTGGCCAACTGTGTTAGTCATCTGTAAGCCCTATCTCTCCAGGTATCTGTGATAACAGCTGATTAAAGTTACTCAAAAACAGCCTCTTCAAAACATTCTTATTACTATTTTATTTTATTAGTTAGCTTTTAATTGCCAAAAGAAACATAGCATTTAGGAAAATGGGTTAAAACAAAAGAGTCCTATAAGAATGTTTCATTACCTAATCTTCACCACTCTATCCATAGCTCAGGTAGTTCAAGCTTATTTCCATCTCTGAGTTGGGAGAGCCAGCCTGGTTGCTGAAATCCCTGTAATTCCTGTCTTCATGTCTGTCAGTTTGGGTGTTAGCTTCAGTCTGTTGATAAGCAGCTTCTCTCCTCCTTTCTGAAGCCAGCAACTTTAAGAGTTAGATTCCTCTTTGATGCTAGGTTTGGTCTGGGAAGAGTTAACCATTCTAGCTTGGATGCAACCAGCTAAGTAGCTACTTCTCAGTTGATGGCCCAGCCATTGTTATCATAACTCCTTTGAAGCTATTTACCCAGGTATTTTAGTTTTGCTGTTCTTCCATTTCCTGTTGTTTTCTCCCTCAACAGGCTTCTTTGATTTAACTCCATAACATATATGCCATCATAACAAGCACACAGAAGCATGTACCCATATTCAGAAAAAAATAGATATTTCCTAGTTCAGGGGTCGGCAACGTTCGGCACACAGCTCGCCAGGGTAAGCACCCTGGCGGGCCGGGCCAGTTTATTTACCTGCTGATGCAGCAGGTTCGGCCGATCGCGGCCCCTACTGGCCGCAGTTCGCCATCCTGGGCCAACGGGGGGCAGCGGGAAGTGGCTCAGGCCGAGCGATGTGCTGGCCGCGGCTTCTCGCCACCCCCATTGGCCCGGGACAGCGAACCGCGGCGAGTGGGGGCTGCAATCGTCCGAACCTGCCGTGTCAACAGGTAAATAAACTGGCCCGGCCCGCCAGGGTGCTTACCCTGGCGAGCCGCGTGCCGAACATTGCCGACCCCTGTCCTAGTTCATCACATGTAGCAACATCAAACCACATTACATTTTTGAAAAACATGGGAATTTGTGAGTGTGAAATGTCACAACCAATAGCGTATGAATTTGGAGTAGCACCAGTGGGGGGAAATGCTGATTTTTATAGTTTATTCTAAACAGATATTTATGCAAGAGTTTAGTACTTGTTTGACATTGTGAGCATGCTTCAGAACCCACTGAAGACAGTGAAAGAGCTTTACAGTGAATGTGAAACTTGTATATAAACTCTAAAGATAAATGATGACAAAAACAACTAAAGGAGAGGCAAGTAAGGTTCATAAGACTTTAGTCTAATGGGCCTAAACCTCAAAAATACTGTTGGTAAGAAAATTAAATGTAAAAATGCCAAGGATAATACTGTAGTAAATTATTTGCAAACTATTAATTTTATCAGACATCTGAAATTTTCCACCACATGTGTATTTTGGCTCCACATTTGGCATAAATCAAAGTTGTTCCATTATCTTATATGGAACTAAGCTGATTTACATTGGCTAAGGATCTTGCCCATTAAAAACGTGAGCAATAATTTCCAAAAATATGTTAATGGGAGACAAACAAACAATTTTTCCCCACTGAATATTTTTATTTATAATACATTTTTGGAGAGAGAGGGTGTCAGAAAATGACTAGGAGAGATCAAAATTCTTTTCAGAGGCTATGTCTGTTGTTTCCTTTAAAAAAATCAACACTATAGGTAACGCTAATAGATATTGCTATAATCCAAAGAAGGCCTATTTAGTCTGAAAAGGATTTAGCCAGTAAAGTTACACAAATATTTTTCTACTACTGAGGAACCAAGATTTTTTTTTTAATAGGAGCCTATAATTAGTTTCCTAAACCCATATTTAGGCACCTGCTTGATTTTCAAAAGTGCAGCGCACCCAGCAGATTCCATTCAGGTCAATTAAAACTACTTTGGGCTTGTCAAATTTGAAAATTATATTACTCATTTAAAAATTCTTACATGTGGATGTTGAAGCCTAACTTTAGGCAACCATTTTGAAAATGTTGTCCAACGTGACTTGGGTACTTGGATATCATTAGGCAGGGTTTAGACACTGACAGAGAGAGATTAGCAGCTTTGCAAGAGAAAGGCAGGTGCTCAGGTACTGTAAATTGTCCTGGCTTATTGATTAGGTGAAGTCTGCACCAGAGATTCTTGGCAACAGAGGAAGTAAAACCAGGAGTAATTTATGAGTACAAGGTCAGGAATGATAGAGCCACTAGATGGCTGAATCTTAGGTTATGTCTACACTACAGACCTGCGCAACTGTAAGGTCTCCTGTGTAACTGCTCTATGCTATCCCCCCACTGGCATAATTAAACCCCCCTCTCAACGAGCAGTGGTAGCTATGTCAGTGGGAGAGTGTCTCCTACCAACATAGCACTGTTCACACCAGCTCTTCTGTACCCCTGGCCAACAAAAGTTTTGCCATGTAGTGCTAGTATAGACAAAGCCTAACTCTCAGCAAATGTTCTTCAAAGTATTTACAAGGTTTAAGTAGACATGAGGTTGATCAGAAGCTCACTTTTTCCCCCTACCTTAAGTGTCTGAAGAGTGTTTTTTTTCCCCCAAGAGTGTATGAAAAAAGATATACAACGCAGCTCACAATTCTTAAGAGAATGAGAATCAATCTTGAGAGCAATATGACAGATTATGCTGCTGGCTGCTAGAAAGGCCATAGAATTGTATAAATTAAGAACCCTAATTCATCTCTTTTTAATCATGTACCCTTGGTATCTTCTAATCTATTGCAGTAATCTGTTCTAGATAAAATGGCTCCATGTTGAGATGAGGTTTGCTTTAGTGCTTTAATAGTTCTGGTTGCTCATTAAAGAACTCCTGTATTATTTTTAAAAATACATGGTTTTAAATTTATCAACAAGCAGCTATTATTATATTAACAAGAGCTGGTTGAAAAATTTCAACACAAATGAAAATAAAATCACTTTTGTTGAATATTTCCAGAGAAAACTTTTAATGTCTGGTGAAAAATTGAAAGCCAAAATGTGTTGGCCAAAAATGAACTATTTTGATTCAGAAATGCTGCTGTGTGTCTCACGGAAGGTGGTGTTCAGTTGCCTCATGCCCCTATTTTACTCTATAGGCTGGCCTCCCTGTGTTCAGATTATGCCTTCCATGATGCAACATTGTCTCCTCTCATGGTGAGGGAAAGTGATTGCATAATGAGAGTCGCTGGCCATGGTGCATCATGGGAGATGTACCATGGAGCCAAACTCATAGAGGAGAATGGCAACATGAGAACATCAAACTACAACTCCCATGAGGCACCATGATAGGAAAGCAAAATAAAAATATTTTGTTTCTTGGTACATTTTTCAGAAATTTAATTTTTCAATGAAAATAAAATCATAATTTTCTGTGGAAACCAGATATTTTCTGTGAAAAGTTTATTTAATTGAATACCCAGTTTTCCACCCAAACAGTTTTCATGGAAAATTTTCAACCAGCTCTAACACTAACCCTCTGGTTAATAGTCTGTAGTGAAAGTCACAAATCAATATCCTTAAGAATTTTATTCTCCTTTGTAAAAAGAACAGGAGTCCTTGTGGCACCTTAGAGACTAACAAATTTATTTGAGCATAAGCTTTCATGGGCTACAGCCCACTTCATCGGATGCATAGAATGGAACACACAGAAAGAAGATATTTATACATCCAGAGAACATTAAAAGGTGGGAGTAGCCATACCAACTGTAAGAGGCCAATCAATTGAGATGAGCTATCATCAGCAGGAGAGAGAGAAAAACCTTTGAAGTGATAATCGAGATGACCCATAGAAGGTGTGAGGCTATTTTAACATATTTTAACATGAGGAAATAGATTCAATTAGTGTAATGACCCAACCATTCCCAGTCTCTGTTCAAACCTAAGTTAATTGTATCTAATTTGCATATTAATTCAAGTTTAGCAGTCTCTCTTTGGAGTCTGTTTTTGAAGTGTTTTTGTTGCAAAATTGCCACCTTCAGGTCTGTCACTGAATGGTTAGAGAGATTGAAGTGTTCTCCCACTGGTTTTTGAATGTTATGATGCCTGATGTCAAATTTGTGTCCATTTATTCTTAAAACTACAATACCCACCCGCTGAAGTGAAAAAACAGATTGACAGAGCCAGAAGAGTACCCAGAAGTCACCTACTAAAGGACAGGCCCAACAAAGAAAATAACAGAACGCCACTAGCCGTTACCTTCAGTCCCCAACTAAAACGCATCATCAAAGATCTACAACCTATCCTGAAAGATGATCCCTCACTCTCACAGATCTTGAGAGACAGACCAGTCCTCACTTACAGACAGCCCCCACAACCTGAAGCAAATACTCACAGCAACCGTGCACCATACAACATAAACACTAACCCAGGAACCTATCCTTGCAACAAAGACCGATGCCAACTCTGTCCACATATCTATTCAAGTGACACCATCATAGGACCTAATCATATCAGCCATGCCATCAGGGGCTCGTTCACCTTCACATCTACCAGCATGATATATGCCATCATATGCCAGCAATGCCCCTCTGCCATATACATTGGCCAAACCGGACAGTCTCCTGATGTCAGATTTGTGTCCATTTATTCTTTTGTGTAGAATCATAACATTCAATGTATGTACATCCATAGATACATGAAACTTCTTTCATCTTTACATTAGGAAATATTGCAAATTTAAGAACAGTTATCCTGACAATTTCAGTCTAGAGCAGGGGTGGCAAACCTGTGGCTCTGGAGCCACATGCAGCTCTTCAGAAGTTAATATGCGGCTCTTTGTATAGGCACCGACTCTGGGGCTGGAGCTACAGGCGCCAACTTTCCAATGTGCCGGGGGTGCTCACTGCTCAACCACTGGCTCTGCCCCAGGCCCTGCCCCCACTCCACCCTTTCCTGCCCCCCTCCCCTGAGCCTACCGTGCCCTTGCTCCTGCTCCCCTCCCCTCCCGAGCCTTCTGCATGCCACAAAACAGCTGATTGGGAGGTGCGGGGAGGGAGAGGGAGGCACTGATCAGCAGGGCTGCCAGTGGGTGGCAGGTGCTGGGAGCGGTGGGGCCTGGGAGCTGATTTGGGGGGCGGGGGAAGCTGCTGACATATTACTGTGGAGCTTTGGCAATGTCCATTGGTAAATTCTGTCTCCTTCTCAGGCTCAGGTTGGCCACCCCTGGTCTAGAGATTCAGTTCTAGTTGTTAGATCCCAGTTCTATATGAAAAAAACTATTTGGATTATTGTTAATGGCTAGGACAAATACAAGAAAGGCTTTCAATTGAATGCCCTTATTTACAGAACAAATATACAGTTCAGCCATAGCAAATTGATGCAAGTAGCCCTTTTAATCTTTTCACCCTGTAAATATTTAAAAAAAAAGTATTTTTAGTGTAAAAATGCCAAAATTTACATTATCAGGCTTTTGCTGCAATACCAATAACCCAGTTCAAAATGTTCCCAACTTAAACTTTTAAAATCTTGACTTATAGTTGCTGGAAGTCCCTTAACAATAATGATGCTCCAAAGTTTAACTAATACCTACAAAACAGGATGAGGAACTAGCGAAAGGAGACACAGAGATGGATTCTGAGGTCATTAACACTGGTGCAAATCTTCTGAAGTCACTGGAATTAACTAATATTGGTGTAACAGAGATCAGAATCTCCCCCTCACAGCACTAACATATAGGTATAGAGACGTACTTGCATTTATTGTGTATGTGACATGAATTATGTGATTATGATATGTTGTTGTTCATATGAAAGCAAACAGAACAACCCAGAGGCTTAGAATTTTAATAACGTCCCAGTTGCCATGCTGGTTGATGTACTATACTCTGTGAAAGTTTTATCGAACAAAAGCCACATTATATCGAATGGGCAGCTCCTATAGGTTCCCACTCTAATTTAAATAATCATAATTTTGGTTCGGCAGTCTCAGACGGTACCAAATGTACTGTATTTTCTGGCGTATAAGACTACTTTTTAACCCAGGAAAATCTTCTCAAAAGTCGGGGGTCGTCTTATACGCCGGGTGTCGTCTTATAGGGCGGGTGCTGAAACTTCCGAGCCGGACTGGAGAATCTGCGGTCGCCGCATATGGTGGGGGGAGCTCAAAAACGGCCGCGGCCGCATCCCCGCCCGATGACAAGGTGAGGGGGCGCCTCACCGGGAAGGTGTAAGTGAAGGGCGGAGCAAGCTGCAGGCGTCCGGGACGCCCGGGGTATGGAAAAAAGAGATAGAGCGGCGCTGTGCCCAGAAAAACACGCCTCTTTCACCCGTCTGGCCCGCCCTTGTATCCTATTACCGTACCTCCTTCTCTGCCTCTGAGATCTCGCTCCTGAGGACTGCAGTGAAGCGGCGCAGGCGCGCATGTGCGAGATCTGAGAGGCAGAGAAGGAGGTAATAGGATACAAGGGCGGGCCAGACGGGTGAAAGAGGCGTGTTTGCGCTACCGCTCTGATAGTCTTGGAGACAGGGAGGGCTGGGCAGGCAGGGAGAGCTGACCAATCCAAGCAGGCTTTGTATACAACAACCAGCCAATCGCCGGTAAGGTACATCGCTTGCCGTGACTGGCTGGTTGTTGTATACTGGGTACCACATACAGTACAGCACCAGTATCTGTACCTGTTCATACAGTATAGCACCAGTACATACAGTACAGTATACAAATGTCCAACAGTCAAAACCCCATCATGGCTCCACCAGCAAGAAGAAAGAAATATGAAGCCAGTTTCAAACTTAAAGTTGTAAACTTTGCCATGGAACATAATAACTGTGCTGCTGCAAGACAATATGGAGTAACAGAAAAGATGGTTCGGGACTGGAAAGCAAATAAAAAAGCATTAAAGAGTATGCCAAGGGGTAAGTGTGCATTAAGAAGAGGCACTCCACATTGGCCAGAACTCGAAAAACATGTAGCAGACATGGTGAATGAGCATCGCCAAAACGGTTATGTAGTGACACGAAATAAAATACATTTGTTTGCACTTCAGTGGGCCAAATCTAACCCAGATCACAGCAACAGATTTAAGGCCACTGTATCCTGGTGTACTAGATTCATGGGAAGGCATAATATGGTACTGAGGCAAAAGATGAAAATTGTCCCAAAATTACCTGCAGATCTTGATAGCAAAGTAAATAGTTTCCATCGATACGTAATACAACAGCGCACTAAACATGGCTATGCGTTAAGTAGTATTGGAAATATGGATGAAACTCCAATGAATTTTGATATGGTTGGAAATAAAACTGTCCATCAAAAAGGTGAAAAAACAATTTTAATTAAAACAACAGGACATGAGAAGTCCAGTTTTACAGTGGTACTAGGATGCACAGCTGATGGCGTCAAACTGAGACCAATGATTATTTTTAAAAGAAAAACAATGCCGAAATTCAAGTTCCCTGTTGGTTGTTTTGTACATGTGAATGAAAAAGGCTGGATGGATGAAGAAGGGGTAAAGCTATGGCTTGATAATGTATGGAGCAGGCGACCAGGTGGACTTATTCAAAAATGTAGTCTACTGGTGTGGGATATGTTCAGGGCTCATTTAACTCCCAGCACCAAGCAAATGCTTGCAAGACTAAACACAGATGCGGCAGTTATTCCTGCAGGATTGACATCGTTGGTACAGCCACTGGATGTGTGCCTAAACAAGCCATTTAAAGATCGCATTCAAGAACAGTGGAATGAATGGATGGTTAGCGGCGAAAAGTCATTCACAAAAGGAGGAAACATGCATGCTCCACAGTTGGATGTTTTGTGCAAGTTTGTCATAAAAGCCTGGAATGATATTGATGCAGAAACAGTAATCAAGTCTTTCAAGAAGTGTGGCATATCAAATTCATTAGATGGTATGGAGGACGACTACTTGTGGCAAGATGAAGAGGAAGCCGAAGCTGAGACCACACCATCTGATACGGAATTCGATCCATACGATGACTGCCTTACAAATGTATCACAAGATGTCATTGATGTACTTATGATATCAGATGACGAACAGGAGGATTTTGAAGGCTTTTAAAGGGAAACTGTCACGCCAGCAAAACCTGTAAAAATACCGTAGCTTGCAGTTATGATGGGCGTTGCTAACTCGCCAGGGACTTGCTCGGCACTTGCTCTCTCTCTCTTGTTTGTTATCTTCCTCCTATCATCATCAGTTCCAGTTTGGTTGACAGCTTAGAAAACAAACAGCATGGCAGCTCCCATGGGTTTATTGTCTTATCCTTCCTTTCAGCTTTAGAGTGAATTAGGAAAAGTTTAATCCACTTGCACTGTTTTATGTTTACATGTTTGATGACAAACAGCCTTATGTTTATAAGTGACAGTTTTCCTGCTAAGTACCTGCATGTCATAAGCATTTGAATTAAAATGACCATATTGAAATCAAATCTGATGTTTTTTTAATTTTTTTTTGGTGTGCATTGGAAGAGGGGTAGTCTTATACGGCGAGTATATCCCAAACTCTATATTTTAACTGGAAAAGTTGGGGGTCGTCTTATACGCCCAGTCGTCTTATACGCCGGAAAATACGGTACATGATATGTGGTATTTGAAAGGCCCCAATCCAAAGCCTATTGAAGTTCTTTCCACCAACTTCACTGACCTTTAGATCAGAGTATAAGTAAGTTTGCACTTCAGAAAGTTGGTCCAGGAAATAATTACCAGATCTGAGATGACTAATAAGTAGGCTTTTCTTCATTCTTCACCCCTACATGGGAAAAATCATTTTTGTAACAGATTGGACTATGTGTGTAATAATACTTGATATTGAGAAGTATTATTGAAGACTATGGAGACACTGAAAACATAGTCCCTTTAAAATTATGAGCACGAAAAAATAAGAGAAACTGACAAATGTCTTCAGGTAACATTAAATTTAAAAGCATGCCTTAGTGAGAAAGGCCATATAGACAAATAGAGCAATGATCACCCCATCCATAAACTCTCTGAGAAACTAATATACTATGAGAAATCTGCTAGGCAAGATTATGGTTTCAAACCACCAAATGTGTTGGTGAGTGGCATAAGAATGGTGACTCCATGAATGATGAATTGGGGCCTATATTTATATTAGTTGTGTGTGTGCACTCATGCACACACATTCATAGTATTAAAACCCATTCCATTATCTCTAAATACTTGATGTAACAATATATCAATATATTTGTTTTATTTGGTAAGTTACGTGTATGAAAAAAAATGGATTATCAATAAAATTGTGGAGGGGGAAAAAAACCCAATTCTGAGATTAAGAAGAAAACATCATAAACCTAAATGTCATAGATTTTTTTTAATAGAGACTATTCCCTGAAGCGACTGAAGGGTCTGAATAAATCCCAAATGTATATAGTTTAGTTAAATAAAATATTTCCTTCTTGAAGTAATTTGGCTATAAACAATGCCCCCCACTGTTTCAGCCCTAATATTTATGGCACTTTCATTAATGTGCTTCCAATAAATATAGTAAGGGAGACATAAGCACATTAATAATACATATCATGCTTCATAGCTTTTGCTCTTGGAATGTCTTATCCTGCACCTATTGAAATCAATGGGAATCCTGCCATTAAATTCATTTGAAAGAAAATTGAACCTGCATTAAAAACCAATAAATTCAACATCAAGCAGTTAAACTGTGGAGTGATTTCTCTTTTTAACCTCCATCGTAACTTATTTCCTTATTGTGACAATCCAATTCATTTTGCTGTTGCTTACCTACAACAGTTTTGGAATGTTAATAAATTCCAGAAATAATTTGCATTATTTGATGTGCTCTTCCCTATTTTAAAATTTAAGATTTCATTTTTCAAATAAACTCCTGAAGCTGTATACTAATAAGTGGCGGACAATGTCTATACCACTTGAATTCCAACCACCTTAAAGGAATAGTAGAAGAAGTAATATACTTTAACCATTAACAATTATTGAAATATTATACATCTGGCTCAATCAAATTAATCTTATAAATTCATTATATCACAAGTTCTGAATTAATTAATTGCTTCATTTTCTATGAAAGAGTAAAACTTCTTGTTGAAAACAATGATCATTAACGTGTATAACCTCAGTTTATTAAAAAAAAAAATGGTTTAGTCCAATGTGCTAAATCCACTTTCATGAGGGTATTGCATAGCCTCCAGCATTTTTCTATAACATTTCACTTTTTGTAAGAAACATTAAGAACATTTCTTAATAGGAACTTGTACAATTAGACAAGATGGATAAAAAGTTACAGTAGTTGAGAGCTACTTAGAGGTTTAGTAAATGCTGAGGTATTTTACTAAAATTGAATGTAAATTACTGCTATTACCATGTCTTCATTAGGACTGCTAAGGGACATTTTAGTCATCTCTGATTTTCTCTTTATAAAAGTTATTGTGACCTACAGCTATGTCACAAGGAGTTAATCCCCAAAAGAAAATTAGTCAATTTTTAAAAGAAAAAGAGAGATGATAGAGCACTGAAAGAAAAGGCAACTAGAAGCTTTTCCCTGGAGGAACCCAGAGGAGTGAGTAGGATTTTAAGATGTAGTGTAGCTTTTGTCAACTCTAAATCCGATTTTTGTACCACATTTATGTCTATCTTGCCCTCTGGAAACAGACAGAAAGATATGTTTAGGTTTCAGAGATAACAGCCTGAAGAAGGGTAACAGCCAAGATAATCTTTGTTTCATATCACAATGACCATGAACAAAATGAGATGCTATGTCATTATAATACAAATTTGCTCCAGTAGCTAGCACCTACTAGCTTAAATTTACTGGAGGAGGGTGGAATCATGTAAAAGGATACCCTCTACCATGGTAAAGTGAAAAATGTGTCATGGAAGTCCACCAGACTTTGGTCTCAGAACTTAGTGATAATATGAGGGATAGGTTTTTACACATTTAAAACCCACACAGATAGCATTGGTTTTGTAATCTCCTAATAGAAATGAACAGCTTACACTGAGATTCCATTTAATATTTACTTAACCTTATATATGGTTCCCAGGCCTGATAATTTTTCTGCTCCATAAAGAAGAAGGTCTTTGCTTGTCTTTGCCTTCTGATTCTAAGTATCTAGAAGTAATTGTGTCAGAGTTAAATTCAGCAGCATGTTTTCTATTCCTTAGAATCTGTTTGCACATACTGATGACACTGAAATATCTGATATAAACACTAATTTTCCTATCAGCTACACTGCTTGTGAAAAATAAATAAAGTGAAAACACTTTAGATGGCCATCTTCATCTTTCAAGGACAGAGGAGTATCGCAAGGGGCTAAAATGAACAAAGAATGACAGTTTAAAAGATTTTAAAAGTGTTTGGTCTATATTTTTAAACATTTGCAACTGTGACTAAATTTATATGTAAGAATCATAACTCAGCATCTCAGTCTCACTTATACTCTAACGTATTGTTTGTTTCAAGGCAACTGTGCATTGTTGTTCTTGATTAGTTATGTGGATTCTATTGGTTTTTAGGAAGGTGGGCATAGAGGATTCTAAACATATATTACAGGCAGAGGGAGGAAAATGTTCTGCCACCCAGTTAATCTTATTTTTTTTAATTATAATTTTACTTTTATGGAGTTGTTAGGTCATCTTACAGTCTCTTACCAGGTGAACCAAGGCTATAATAGAAAATATATTCAATGATCACTTTTTATATAATCTTACAAGGAGCCAAGTGAGGGTGAATATTAATATGGCAATCATGCTGATGCAGAAATAGACAGGACCCAACATGAATGAAGTCAGGTGTCAGATGTAAATATTAATGCTCTGTCAGAAATAGATTTCTGAATTTAAAATCACCAAAAGAGAAAACAAGCAACAGTTAAATAACAGGTTCTATTGGGCCAAAAGAAATCTGATGAGGTTCAACAAGGACAAGTGCAGAGTCCTGCACTTAGGAAGTGCACCACTACAGGCTGGGGACTGACTCTCTAAGCAGCAGTTCTGCAGAAAAGGACCTGAGGATTACAGTGGACGAGAAGTTAGACATGAGTCAGCAGTGTGCCCTTGTTGCCAAGAAGGCCAACAGCATATTGGGCTGTATTAGTAGGAGCATTGCCAGCATATTGAGGGAAGTGCTTATTCCTCTCTATTCGGTACTGGTGAGGCCACATCTGGAGTATCACATCCAGTTTTGGTCCCACCGCTATAGAAGGGATGTGGACAAATTGGAGAGAGTCCAGAGGAGGGCAATGAAAATTATTAGGGGGTTGGGCCACATGACTTACGAGGAGAGGCTGAAGGAACTGGGGTTATTTAATCTGCAGAAGAGCAGAGTGAGGGAGGATTTGATAACAGCCTTCAACTTTCTGAAGAGGGGTTCCAAAGAGGATGGAGCTAGGCTGTTCTCAGTGGTGGCAGGTGACAGAACAAGAAGCAATGGTCTCAAGTTGCAGTGGGGGAGGTCTAGGTTGGATATTAGGAAACACTATTTCACTAGGAGGGTGGTGAAGCACTGGAATGGGTTACCTAGGGAGGTGGTGGAGTATCCATCCTTAGTGGTTTTTAAGGCCCGGCTTGACAAAGCCCTGGCTGGGATGATTTAGTTGGTGTTGGTCCTGCTTTGAGCAGGGGATTGGACTAGATGACCTCCTGAGGTCCCTTCTAACCCTGATATTCTATGATTCTATTGAGGAGGGCATAAAAAGAAGACTGTGAAAATAAACATTAGAAACATTGTAGAGCTTCCTGGAAAGAAAGAGAGAAAGAAATCTGATGGAGGAAAAGGTAACATGACCCCCACAGAGGAACCTTACAGCAAATGCTCTTGCATACATGAAGATAGACAGCAGACAGTAACTCCACTACATGATAGTCCTGTGGCTAATACACATATAGCACATATCTGCCTCTAATAGGTTCTGCCATTCTACAGTGTTGCTAGGGGCAACATAGTATGGAAATGAGGAAAAATGGGGGCTCCTGAGTGATTTGGAAATAACTGAAAGATGACAAAAGTGTCACATTGGCATTTATAGAGTCCATTTTGGTAGAACATGGTAAAACATGGTAGAACTGTTTTAAGCAGATTAGTAAACAAAATTCATTGTTAGGATATATCGGTAAACTCCATTGATATATACTTTCAACCTGAACTAGCAGCCAGAAAATATATTATACTTTCTATAGAATAACTCTTCTAACCCCCAAAATGTGCAAATCTGGAAATGAATGGTGTAAGGATGCAGCCACTACACTCATTCCTTCTGCAAATGCTGTCACCACATGCTGAATGGCTTTAATAGCTATGGCTATCATTTTGCAAAAGTGTATTTAACTTAAGGATGAAACGTACTGTGATAAAATTTGAATCAATGTAAAGCAGGAGGCTATGTGTGTGTGTGTTTTATTTCAGAAAATTAGTGTTTTAATTAAATATATTTTGGCTAAGATGATGTAGCCCCTACTATTGTGAGTAAGTAAAAGCCACTGAAGTCAATGGGACTGTTGAGGTAAGGGCTACAAAGTAAGCAAACTAATTTAAATGTTAGGTTTGAACTGTTTCTCCCTCCCTAATTCTACATCCATATCAGAAAAATGTCAACTTTTAATACCATACTCCCAACTTCTGTGTAAATTCTGCTTACAGAAAACCTCACTACATGTGCAGTATTGCAGCTGTTATGCTGATAATGCTAATGTATGTGTTTGTAATTGTGTTACCTGTTACTAGAGCTGGTTGAAAAATCGGGATATGTATCATGTAAATTAAGGGAAAATAGTCTCTGCTTTTCACTGAATAATTTTAAAATTCTAAATCTTTAAACCAACTGTACCATTACCTATGTATTTGCCCTCATGATGGAAAAATATTATTTTTCTTTTATTCTTTTAACACAAAGTAGCTGATTTTTGCGATTTAGGTGTAAGACTCAGAAGTTCTGAGTTCAATTCCTGACTCAGCCATAGACTTTGTGTGTGGCACTGGTGAGTCATTTAATCTCTTTGCCTCAACCCAGCAAAACACTTAAACATGTGCTTTAACTCTAAATATGTGAATAACGCCAGTCAAGTTTAAAAAAAATGCATTGCTGAATTGGGGGCTTTGTTCCTGTGTTCCCTATTTGTTTAAGAATAACAATACTTCCTATTCATCAGAATGTCAGTGAGGATAAATGAATTAATGTTTGAAACACTCATATTCTATAGTAGGGGCCAAGTAAGTACCTCATCTCCTTGCTGCCTATATTGCAACTTGAAAAAAAAATCACTTGCAAATTGATTAAAGCTATATTTCCCTCAGGAAATTTGTGTAATTAAATCTTCCTTGGTGCCAGTATATTTGCAAAGAGTGCTGATCCTTTGCCTATAATTGCTGACTTCATTTAACCAAATGATAATGAAGTACATGGCATGCTCAATAATTCTGAAGTATTTTCCAGAAAGGAATGTGCCAAGTGTAGTGGCTATCTCAAATTTATTTAAAAGGCAGATACAAATCAGTCCTGTTCAGCCCAGTGATTCTGTACCTTGCCTGTAGTAGAGCTGGATAAACAACAACTCAACAAATAATGTATGCATTGAATTCTGTTCCTATTTCTCCTTGTGAAATACCCACAAATAAGCTGCCGTTTTTCATTAAGTTGTTTGCTATTCACAAGCGTTTAGACTTTGGATTGTTCCGAAAATGGTGGTTGTGTGTATCACAATTGGCTACTCATACTGCTGCTCATTAAACACATGTTCAGGTGATTTGCTAAATCAGGCTGAATGCCCTGGTTTCCCTGCTGTGATTGTAGTTTATTGCCCACTTCCACATCTTTCTATCACTGTCACTTGGCATCTAGAGCAGTTCTCTGATCCTTAAGTGGTGACTCATTATGGTACAGTTTAACACACCCTACTTCCCCCAAACAGCCCCACTCCTTCCCATTTCAACCCACAAAGAAGAGCATTCATAAGGGCCAAGGGATTCCATCAGGTGAGAATGCACTCTGTTTCCCATGAAAACTATTGCACACTAAAGCTTGCTCACATGAATGGTCATGAATAAAAGGGGCTGCAAAGTTTGGTGGAGTGAATCAATAGGTCTTATTTTCAAATGTTTTTTTTTAATCTGTATTCATCCTGTTCTAATCAGAAACTCACATTTATAAAGGTGCTAGAATCATATATGGTGAAAGTGGGACTAAAAAAGAATCTGAAATATAATTTGAACCTGTTCAAATCCCACAGCTCACAATCTAGACTTTTCAGATGATAGGTATTTTATATGCTGCTGCCTTCATTTTTCACTGCTGAAGGGCATTCATGTAGAAATCTGCTGTTCTTAAGAGTGCAACTCACTGAAGCAGAGGTTCCCAAACTTTTTGCTGGAATGACCTCATTTGAATGAAGGATTTCCTGTCAGGACCCCAGAAGCATGGTTCTACTAAGGACATGGAACTAGTTCAGTCCTCAGTAGACTATGGACCTAGTTTAGAAAAGCACTGAAGTGCATGCTTAACTTGACACATATACTTAAGTTCTATTGACTGCAATGGCTCTCTGTGGGTGAAGGAGTCTGCTTATGACAGGGGTCGGCAACGTTCAGCACGTGGCTCGCCAGGGTAAGCATCCTGGCGGGCCAGGCCAGTTTATTTACTTGCTGACGCGGCAGGTTCGGCCGATCGCGGCCCCCACTTGCCGCGGTTTGCCTTCCCGGGCCAATGGGGACGGCGGGAAGCGGTGCAGGCCAAGGGATGTGCTGGCCGCGGCTTCCCTTCGCCCCCATTGGCCCGGGACTGTGAACCGTGGCGAGTGGGGGCTGCGATTGGCCAAACCTGCCATGTCAGCAGCTAAATAAACTGGCCCGGCCCACCAGGGTGCTTATCCTGGCGAGCCGTGTGCCGAACGTTGCCGACCCCTTGCCCATGAGGTTTTCCTTGGGGGATAATGGCCTTACAAATTAGATATGTAATGAGCAAATAAGTGAAGGTGGGAGGTTGGCTGAAGTGTGGGGGACAGAATGACAGCTTTAACTGTGCATTTCCATACTTTAATAGTTGAGTTTCTTCCATGTTTAACCTTAGTTCTGAATTCCCAGTTTAGACTCAAATGGATTTGTCTTCCCATAGAATTTTTTTTTTTTTTTCAAAATCTTTGATATTGTTTTGGTAGCAACAAGGAGTGACCAGGAATAAAATGTTCAAAAACACCCAAGTGATTGAGGAGCCAAAGTGCCCTTCTTTAAAGTGGCTTTGTTGCTTAGGAGTCTTAATTGTGACAGATGTGATGCTTTGGAAACATGGAATAGTCAAATACTATTATATTGAGATGTGACAGGTGCTATGGACAAATGAAATATTAAAATAAAACCTGTTGTATCCACTTTATAAATGGCACATGTATCTTTATGGGTTGACTAGCGATGGTATTCCTGGTTTAATGGGTGAGCTAAGCATGGTTCTCACAGGGACTACATTCAGTGGGGTAGGGTGGAGTGGTAATTAAGGCACATTTCCAATGTTGAAACAATGCAGGTAAAATTGTCTTTTCAAAGCTTCACCATGGTCCCCCATGTGGGGAAACAATGTAATCTGATTTGGCCTAGTGCAAAGGCCTTTAGAGATAAAGGACCTGAAATTGAATAAAGTGGGAACCCTGATTCTAGGGGAGGATCACTCACACTTGATCCAAGAACTGACATGAGGCTGTGATTAAGATAGACAGGCCCTGTGAGAGGGTCTGAACTATGGAAGTCCTATCAGCATCACCATGTTGAACATGAGTGATCACCTGGTAAGCTAGAAATGAATATATGCTGATTATTGTTTTTAAAATATGCTATCTCTGAAATGCTTTTATCCTGAATAAATAGTACAGTAAAAGCTTTTGTATCTGGCATGGGGAAATGGGTGTGCGTGTGTGCCAGTAAGTGCCGGTTAAATAAAAGGGAGGGAGTTTGGGTGAGGGGGTGTGGGCTCTGGGAGGGAGTTCAGGTTTGGGAGGGAACTTGGGGAAGGGAGATGGAGCGCTGGAGGGGTTTCAGGGTGCCGGATCCAGGGTGCACTCACCTTGGGCGACTCCCTGCAAACAGCAACCTGACCCTGCTGATCCTAGCAGAGGCATAGCTAGGAGGCTCTGTGCGCTGCCCCCGCCCTGAGTGCTGGCTCCGCAGTTCCCATTGGCCAAGAACCATGGTCTGTGGGAGCTGCAGAGGCAGCAGCTGCGGGTGGAGGCAGCACGCAGAGGTGCCTGGCTGCACCTCCACCTAGGAGCACAGAGACATGTTGCCGCTTGTGGGAGCTATGTGGAGCCAGGTAGAGAGTCTGCTGGCCCTTTGCCAACTGGACTACAAACTGGACTTTCTATGAAGATTAGAAATGCTGGTTTATAGAGCTTTCTGGCTGGTACAGGGCCGGATAACACCTTTTTTTACTGTACTTTCTTTTTTGAGAGCTGATTGGTCACCAAATAACCCTGTCATTACCACTGAGAAAACAGGACTGTCAGTGCTCAACTAAACAGACCTGCTAAGGTGATCACAGTGAATTGAAAGAGTGTGCAACCCAAGTCCATGGTCTGGAGGGAGTGGATCATGGGATCTTGCTTTGAAAAAGGTCTCAGGCCTATAGCTGTTACCAAAATGGGGTGCTCTCAAGGAGGCCATGAAAGAGTTAGAGGTGCTATTAACTCTGGAAATGTAACACGAATCTCATTGATTTCAATAAGAGTATTCAGGATAGTAAAGTTAAGCACATGAGTAAGTGTTTGCAGGGTCAGGACTTTAGGAGTCTACATCCTATTGACTTTCAAGGAGACTTAGGATCTGAAGTGTTAAAGTCCCTTTTGAATATGGAACTTAGGCTCACACAGGTGCTTTCTTCTTTCTGGGTGGGTGCTCCACCCCCACTCTGCCCCGAGGCCCCGCCTCCACTCCACCCCTTCCCTCAAAGCACCACACTCTGCCTCTTCTGACCCTTGCCCCTTCCCCTGAGGCCCTGCCCCTGCCCCACCTCTTCCAGCTCCCACTCCATCCTCTTTTCCCAGCGCCTCCCGCCCACTGATGAAAAGCTGATCGGTGGGTGACTGGTGGCTGCTGAGCACCCACTATTTTTTTCCGTGGATGCTCCCGACCCAGAGCACCCACGGAGTTGGCGCCAATGTAAGCTCCTCAATCACTTAGGTGCTTTTGAAAATTTTAACTTTAGATTCCAAAGTATAATACAATTGTAACCTGTCATAAGTTTGAGATTTGCCCTTTGTTAGGAGTAAGTTAAGAAGAAGGCTTAATAGGTACAGTAGAAAAGAAAGTCCATGACAGGTACTGAACTCATAAAATATATCTCTTTATCAGATAAATATTTAAACTTTTTTTAACTATGTATTTTTGCTTAAAATATCACACATACACACACGTCTTACAAATAAAATTACATCCCAATATAGGCCTGGTCAGATCTAGAATTACTGAGGTGTAAAGATAGCAATACATCTTGTAATTCAGGAAAAAATCCAACTATGAAAGAGTCTGTTGTGTATTAAGGCAATAGTTTGTTCAGACATCCTTTTCCTGAGGCCACAGTGCCGTTCACAAATGTGTCTTATGTTTTGATTGATGAATGGAATAATGTGGCATTTTGGCTGAGAAAGGAGCCCTGCAATGTAAATTGAAAACAGAAGTAAATGCAAATTCCATAATGCTGCATATGATTAGCACCTGCTTTGGCAACTGTCATTGAATAAGAATGATCATAAAACAAAGTAGCACTGATTGATTTATAGATGAATCTGCTAATATATGTGTGAATTCAAAAAGAGTTCAGCTCTCCTATTAAAAGGAAATTTGATCTATCTAAGATGATTTATTTTGAAAGATGTAAATTGGAAACAAATTGGAATGCATATACTACTGGATATAATTTCAATATGAAATAGTTATGATCTGAAAAAAAAAGTTATTGGATGGCTTCACTGAGCCCCTCTGTCTCTCCCTCATGCATGTTAGCATGGAGCTAGGGAGCCTTGCTTATCCCAGTGCTTCAGGGAATGTATGATGAGACAGGTGTAGTCCTGTTGTAGTTTACTCCTTCCATGAGCAGTAGGGAGACTAAAGCCTTGTCTACACTATAAAATTAAGTTGACTAAGTTAGGTTGACGTACAGCCACCACAGTAATTACTGTGGGTTTTCATGTCTACACTAGTGCCTTCTGTCGGCAGTGAGCATCCTCACCAGGAGCACTTCCACTGACTGAAGTGGGACGTTGTGGGGTACTGACATCTGGAGCCCTGCCCATCCCATCCCATGGCTGACAGCCCTGAGCCCTGCTACCGCCTCTCGGTGAGAGATTGGGGGGTGGGGGAGAAGGAGAGCCTGAGCTCCTCTCCTTCCCCTCGGGTGGTCAGTTAGCAAGTGTGAAAAATTGGAATGGGGATGGGGAACAATAGGCACCTATATAAGACAAAGCCCCGAATATTGGGACTGTCCCTATAAAATTTGGACATCTGCTCACCCTACTTCTCCCACCCCCAATCCCGCATCGGGAGGAGGCGGCGTGGCTCCAGGCTGTGAGCCCCATGCAGGGCTGACAGCCAAAAGGTGATGTAAATAATGCAGTGTCTACACAGACACTGTGTTGCCCTAAATACATCAACCTAAACCACTATGCCTCTCACGGAGGTGGAGTTATTTGGTCAGTGTAGTGGGCAAATTAAATCAGCTGGAGCACCACTGTATTGTAGACATTTAGAGAGTTAGGTCAATGTAAGCTGCCCTAGTCCAGGCCTAAGAAGATTCACAATTTCCCTCTTAGTCTGCTTCAGGGATAATACAAAATGTACTGCCTTTTACTGTGGATTAGATCATAAACTGATCATCTTGCCCATAAATAGCCCATTTCCTGCCTGAGTAGGTGTGTATATAAGACAAAGCCCTGAATATTGCATTGACCTGTGTAGGAAAACCTCTCTTGAACTAGTCAGATGTATAAAAGTTTCAGGATCAGGTCCTACATAACAGGCTAGATTCTGCCATGCAGTCTCACATAGAGTATCACCTTACTCCATGAGCAGTTCCACTGATTTCAATGAGTAAATGTGGCAGAATCTGGCCCTTATTAATGATTTACCACTGTGTATTACTAGAGCTTTGTATTCTAAAATGCAAATTAAATGGGAGAGGCTATCCACCCATTAAATTCTCAAAAAGCAAAGAATTCGTAAGAACTTAATTACATGGTTAAATAAGAATTGCAATGAAACTAAGTTGTACTGTGATTTAAGCATCTGAGTGTTCTGTCTAAGTCAGTGGTTCCCAAACTTGTTCCACCACTTGTGCAAGGAAAGCCCCTGATGGGACGGGCCAGTTTGTGTACCTGCCGCATCCGCAGGTTTGGCCAATCGCGGCTCCCAGTGTCCTCTGTTCGCTGCGGCGGACTAATGGGAGCTGCTGGAAGTGGCGCGGGCCGAGGAACGTACTGGCCACTGCTTCCAGCAGCTCCCATTGGCCCTGAGCAGTGAACCACAGCCACTGGGAGCCGCCATCAGCCGAACCTGCGGACATGGCAGGTATACAAACTGGCCCAGCCCGCCAGGGGCTTTCCCTGCACAAGCGGCAGAACAAATTTGGGAACAACTGTTCTAAGTATGTGTGTATATATGAATTTATACACATATATTACACTTAACTGTAGATCTTCAATATAAGGATCATACACCTATTTTTTACTGGCATCACAGATCAATTTTTAACTGAAAAAATGCAGATCAGCAGTTAGAAAACATTTTTTCAGAGTCTGGGCCACATCTTAATGGAAAGATTATCTTGTGGACCAACTGCTCTCCAGTCAGGATCAACATTCCTGTTGCAACTACAGCAGTTACCTATGTCCTGCTGGGCTGGCTCTTGCATCTTAAAGTCACACAATAGCTTTGGGTCATGTCAAGATCCTAGGTCTCTCCAGTCCTTTCCCCTATCCATTATACCACATTTTTCTTCTAAAAAGATAGATGAGAAGATAGTCATTTTGCAAATCAGGGAACTTCATTAAAAAAATTGAGAATTTTATACCTGAGAAATAAGTGGATAACTGTAGGTCAGTAACTCTATAGCATTCCTGTACTCTGACTGGCTGAGACAATTCCATTTCATTATAATAATTTGTGATATTTCAAAATATGTTGGGTCCCTTGTATTTTTTTTATTTAGCAAAAGTCTTGACTGCATTCAAAAAAGGTACAAAGGCTAAAACCGGGAAGATCTGTGTAATATGTATTCACATATAAATCGTGTCATTCTATATTTTCTTTAAATGACTATTATCTAAAATATGTCAATTCATTCATAGTAGCAGGAAAAAAGGCTAGATTCTGAAAAGGTGGATATTACATAGATGCAGTAAATAGTACAAGATATCTGATCTTTCAATATTCATCTTCATTGGTGATGAGATTCTTTTCACATTCATCTTCATTTGTGATGAGACAGAATAATTACCCATAGATGTACCATTCATTAGTTGTTCCACCTCTTCTCTTTTTACCCATTAATTTTTGAAGTTAGATATTCTAAAAGAGACTAACCATAATGTATTTTATGTATGGTGAATATATTGGGCCATTTCCTCAACTAGTGAATAATCAACATAGTTGCGTTGAAGTCAAATGAGCTATGCCAATTTATAATAGCTGAGGATCTATCCTGGTCATTACAGATGAGGTTTGTAATGGAAAAGTCTTGACTCCCATTAAGAAATTACTGCTTTACTTGGTGTGGATGATGTCATCCCATCAAGAACACATGATGTTCTTCTGCACATTGAACTGATTACATCCAGATTTGTTATTGAAGCCCAATAGCACAACACCTCTGTCTTGCAGTAGGCAATGAGCAGTGTACAGCATGAAAACTATATGTGCAGGAAACATGACAGAAATTGCCAATTTTGCAGTTGTATTTTTTTCTCTTTCTTTAAACATTGCCAACTCAGATGCACAGGCTACCAAACCACCTTACATAATGTTTTGGTACCATTGTGACCCACTGTATTATGTTGAAAATTCTTCTGTTTTTCCTCACGCTGGGCTACTCACCCATATATATTTCCATTATCATATAATTATAAATATTTCCTTGCCTATGTTCAGTGATTGCATTCTCATATAGCACACTAGCCTACATTTTCAAACATAACTAGTGAATTTGGGTGCCTCCATTGTTTGGGGGGGGAGGCTCACTTTAAAGGGGCGTGATATTCAAAAAATGCTGAGCATTTGAAGATCATATTCCCTTATATTTCTCTCAAACTAGACATACAAATTGAGGCACGTGTAAGTTTTGAAAATGCAGGTCCCTATTTATACTTCTTTTCTACCTCCTGAAATAATTTATTAAAAGGAATGAAGTGAAATGAACAGTTGTGCCTGAAAATAGACTGTGAAGTTATTATTGTCTATTAGAATCCAGGTATTCAGCTGGAGACCAACAGTTTCCCCAAAACTAAAATACACTGTCTGTGAGGATAATTCAAAGTCCTCTGTAGTCAATGGAGGTCTTTCCATGAACTTCAATGGACTTTAAGCATAAACAGAGCCATATCCAATTATTATGTTTGATAGACATGTATTTTAAAGGGCCTGATTTTTCATTTACACTAAGGCTCCTATAAACCACTCTGTCAGAGTAAAGGAGTCAAAAACTAGTGTAAATTATGCTCACACTTGCTTTAAGTTTCCTTTACATAAAATCCTCAGGGCTTGTCCACATGGCAAGTTACCGCTCAGCAAGCCAGGGCATGAATCTACAATGTATCAGCTTGCCACACAGTTCCCATATGGACACCGCTACAATGCACTGAAAGTCTCAGAGTGCAGCTACGCTTTTAAGTTGTAGTACACCAAGCTGCTGATGGGACTTTCAGTACAGGCTGAATGGCATGGCAAGTGATGTGCACTAGATTCACACTATAGACAAGCCCGAAGTGTAAATGGGACACAGGCCATAAAATATCTAGACATGCTGTGGCTTAAAAAAATAAGACAAATAACACTGAGTTTTGAGAGTAATAGCGTGAAATATACTGAGTTAATGTTGCTTTACATTTTTCTCATTTGAATTACCTTGCTCTTGTGTACTTGATTCGTTATCCTTAATGACTCAGCAAAGTTAGTTTTTGCATTTAACGTCCATGGTTTGCATCGGCAAAAAGCAAAATGGTGGTGGTTTTGGGGAAGAGAAATGTTGCTAAAATATGTTAGAAACAATTCACTACTATTAAAGCAATTTGGAGATGTCTTGATTCTGCTAAATCGTTGTAGCAGTTTGGTTTTAACAACTGTGGGGACTTAAGCAAGGAAGGGTAACTCAAAGCTAAAGTGTCCAGGATAGGCCTCAAGCATCAGAGGGATGGCCGTGTTAGTTTGGATCTGTAAAAAGCGACAAAGAGTCCTGTGGCATCTTTTAGACCAGGAATCGGCAACATTTGGCACGCGGCTCATCTGGGTAAGCATCCTGGCAGGCCGGGCCAGTTTATTTACCTGCTGACATGGCAGGTTTGGCCAATTGCGGCCCCCACTCGCCGCGGTTCGCTGTCCTGGGCCAATGGGGGCAACGGGAAGCCTCAGCCAGCACATCCCTTGCCCGCGCCACTTCTCACCCTCCCCATTGGCCCGGGACGGCGAACCGTGGCGAGTGTGGGCCGCGATTGGCCGAACCTGCCGTGTCAGCAGGTAAATAAACTGGCCCTGCCCGCCAGGGTGCTAACCCTGGCGAGCCGCGTGCCAAATGTTGCCGACCCCTGTTATAGACTAACAGACGTATTGGAGCATAAGCTTTCGTGGGTGAATACCCACTTCGTCAGATGCATGACCAGATGTATTCACCCATGAAAGCTTATGCTCTAAAATGTCTATTGTCTATAATGTGCCACAGAACTCTTTGTCGCTTTTTACAGTGTAGGCCTAGCATTCTAAATTACTTTAACCGATCGTGGGACCAAACATTTTTTTTTAAATGTCCTACTTTTAAAAATGCTAAGCTGGCTTTCTTAAATCTTGGATTATTTATTATTTCTTGATAAAAAAAATATATATTTTGCAAGTGTATCATTTCAGCTGGAACACATTAGAGCTGATTGCAATTTTTTGAATTTTGAAACATTGATGAAATTTTGAATTTCAACACAAAAAACAGAGGCGGGGATAGGGAAGTTGATTGACCAGCTTAAAAATACATGAGTAAAGTGTTTTTATTTATGGGAACATAAGAATAGCCATTTCAGACCAGTTTCACCTATTATAGTATTCTGTCTCTTTCAGTGCCTGGTATGAAGGTGCAAAACTATCCTGAACTGTCACATAATTTGTGATATTTAAACATTAGATGAATGCCTTCAAAGGTGCAATTAAGAGAGATTGTCCAGATCCTCAACTTGTATAAACTGTTGTAGATCAGTTGAAGTCAATGGATCTGTGACAATTGCAACAGCTAATGATCTGGCCCCTTGTATATAACCATATTATAGAGGAACATAGGGAAAATTAACTTGTTTGTATTAAGCAAAAATAATACATGTACAATACATTTATTTTACATGTGATACCTAATATATAGTGTCACTAACATAAGAACAGTCATACTGGGTCAGACCAAAGATCCATCTAGCCCAGTATCCTGTCTTCCGACAATGGCCAATGCCAGGTGCCCCAGAGGGAATGAACAAAACAGGTAATCATCAAGTGACCTATCCCCTGTGGCCCATTCCCAGCTTCTGGCAAACAGAGGCTAGGGACACCATCCCTGCCCATCCTGGCTAATAGCCATTGATGGACCTACCCTCCATGAATTTATCTAGATCTTTTTTGAACACTGTTATAGTCTTGGCCTTTACAACATCCTCTGGCAAGGAGTTCCACAGGTTTATTGTGCATTGTGTGAAAAAAATACTTCCTTTTGTTTGTTTTAAACCTGATGCTCATTAATTTCATGTGGTGGCCCCTAGTTCTTGTGTTATGAGAAGGAGTAAATAACACTTCCTTATTTACTTTCTCCATATCAGTCATGATTTTATAGACCTCTATCATATCCCGCCTTCATCTCTTTTCCAAACTGGAAAGTCCCAGTCTTATTAATCTCTCCTCATACAGCAGCCGTTCCATACCTGTAATCATTTTTTTGCCCTTTTCTGAAACTTTTCCAATTCCAATATTTCTTTTATGAGATGGGGCGACCACATCTGCACACAGTATTCAAGATGTGGGCATATCATGGATTTATATAGAGGCAATATGTTATTTTCTGTCTTATTATCTAGCCCTTTCTTAATGATTCCCAACATTCTGTTCACTTTTTTGACAGCCGCTGCATACTGAGTGGATGTTTTCAGAGAACTAGCCACAATGATTCCAAGATCTCTCTTGAGTGGTAACAGCTAATTTAGACCCGATCATTTTTATATGTATAGTTGGGATTATGTTTTCCAATGTGCATTACTTTGCATTTAAACATTGAATTTCATCTGCCTTTTTTTTGCCCAGTCACCCCTTTTTCCAGATCATTTATGAATATGTTAAATAGGACTGGGCCCAGGACAGACTCCTGGGGAACACTACTATTTACCTCTCTTCATTCTGAAAACTGACCATTTATTCCTATCCTTTGTTACCTATCTTTTAACCAGTTACCAATCCTTGAGAGGACCTTCCCTCTTATCCCATGACTGCTTACTTTGCTTAAGAGCCTTTGGTGGGGAACCTTGTCAAAGACTTTCTGAAAATCTAAATACACTATACAGTAAGACCTGGGACATGATATAATAATGCTTTTCAGAGCTGGATAAAGGGATTCTCACAGAGGGATAAGGGAAAACAGCTACCTTCATAGTTTTTCTTGCCACCCATTTGTCAAATCTGAAATTCATAGATTGCATCCATCTTTTTTAATCTGGCTTTTCAAACATGAACTGAATCACCATATCTATGCACTCAGAAAAGGGAGAGTCACATGAGAAAGATTAGTCATTTGGGTCTGCAGATGTTAGAGATGAATATTTGAGACCAATTTATACTTGTAATCCAATGTATATTTGATTGTTAGTACTTCCATTGAGCACACTATTGAACAGGGCAGAACCTGAGATCTTGAGATGTCAAAAAACTACTGAAATGAAAAGTTTTAATGCTGATCCACCTGGCAAATGCATCCCCTACCATGAGTCAGAACACGTTCCCACCTCATTGAAAGAGGAAGAATTTGAATATCTCAGAGGAAGGAAGAATGGTACAGATCAGTGGTGGGCAACCTGCGGCCAGCGGGCTGCATGTGGCCCATCAGGGTAATCGGATTGCGGGCCGGAAACGGGAAACCATGGCTACTGGGAGCTGCGGGGAGCAGTGCCTGTGGACAGTCAATGTCAGCACAATGTCTCTCAGCCTGCCATCCGATTACCCTGATGGGCCACATGTGGCCCGTGGGCTGCAGGTTGCCCACCACTGGTATAGATAAAACTGGCTAATATAAAAACAATAAAATATACTACAAAGCTATGTTTACTTTATCTTACACACTAAGGGCCAAATCTTGTAGCCAAAGTTGCACTAAAGTCGACAAGTTATTATGATTTATTCCATATATTTTAAATGTTCATTTTAAGATACTTTTTAAAATATATTTTAAAATTGTACTTATTCATTGTGTATTTTACAATATTTTTACATGGTTGGACAAAAATCTGAAAAGTACTGTACAGGACAGCATGCTTTTCTCCACATAAGAATAATTCCTATTTTAAAAACACATCCCTGAGTGTTGTTTTAAAGGAGCTGCTGTTATTAAGTGGGGTCAATAATAAGAAATTTAAAAAGCATTTGATATGGATTTACCTAACTGGCAATTTTTAAATTTCAAAATGGTGCTTATATGACATGCCAACTTTCCTATTTTGTGAGCAGTTCTTAAAATTTGTTCCAGCCCAAGAAAAACAAGCTAGTTTTGTAAAACTGTCATTTCTGCTAGATATTACAAAGATGAATGATCTTATCAGATGTCCTTCAATTAGAAGGCATAAACACTGTTTATGAACTCTCTGGATTCACAAATGCTTCAGAGTTTGTGGAATCAGAAGGACTGTAATTGTGTAGGGTGCAAGCACGGGCAGAGGAGCTCCTTCTGCTTCCTTCCTTCCTCACCGCCTGGCACACCAGTGAAGAGAAAGACACAGTCATAATCAATTGCAACATCAGAAACTTTGGCCCTGCTCTTGCAATGAGCTCCCCACAGGCAGAGCCTTGACCCTTCAGAATCAATGAGTCTTTATGTAAGGGCAAGGTTCCTCCTGTGTGGAGTTCATAACAAGATTGGGGCCTTTGTTTGCTAACAGAGTTGCTAAGAGCTAGGCCATAACAGATGTGATTAAATAAACAAACAACCATTAAAATGTATAATGGATTTCCATTTTATTAAAATGTATGGAAATCACCATCCTCACTCTACTATTTTGAACAAAAGCTTTTCACACCAATCATTAACACTTACCCTGTGACTGGAAAGTTTTCTTTGCAATACCCAAACAATCTTAACTCTGTTCCTGTAATGACACCTGAGAAACAAACACATATTAAGATAGCTTATCCAAAACCTTGTCCATCTATAACAAACATTTTTATCTCATTAGGGACTACAAGTGTTACGTTGCTTTGCTCTTACCCATACAGTGGCTGAGCTAATGTTGTCCTCTTTATGGCCATGCACAGTCTACAGAAAAAGACATTTTATACATTTTTGATTGGACAGCATTTTAGCAAATTGTCATTCTTCATTAATATCACGTGTGTTATTTTACGTTTTTTTTCCCCCCTAAAGTGCCTACCACTATGTTTTATCAGCACCAGTACAATTGAGATGCCACCAATCATTACACACTGCTACATCTCACATTGCATATCTGGGAAAAAAACATGGAAGGGGTTATTAGAAAGGTTAAAGTACTGTGAAGCAATACATACTTCAATAATCCCCAACAAAGGGCTAGTTTCTGTGGATGCTGTTTCATACAAACCATATATCTGTTTCTGTATTGCTGGCTTTTTAGCCACATGGCAGCAGCAGAGAAATGTCTGTCTTTTATAGCATCTGCTGTCACATCCAATAATATTATAAAGTGACAAGGCATTCAACACTTATATCAGAAAACATCCCAAGCACTTTATCTGACAGTAGCAGAAGGATTTTATTGATGATTCAATCGAATATACATTTGCATTAATTTTGCTACAGCTGAGCTTTGAGATTTGATTGCTGTCATCCAAATGAAGGAGCTTTATAAAATTGGTCATCAGTGTAGTCAAGAATGGGCAATCCTTAAAAACCTAAAATTCTGAAGGGAGCAGAAAGACAGCTGTTCTTTCTTCCATTTGTGTTTGTTTGTTTATACTGTGTGTGTGTGTGTGTGTGTGTGTGTATATATATATATACACACATACAGAAATGGAAGAAGGGGAAATTGACAGTAAGGTGTATAAATCAGAAAGTAAGAATTGTAGATAACTGATAAGGGAAGCCAAGAGACTCAAGGCAAAATCTATGGGCAGCATTGTTAAGGACAAAAAGGAGGAGATTTTAAAATCTATTATGAACAAACAGAATACTGACAGTGTTATTAGTCCATCACTTGTTGGAAATCATAGAATTATCAATCATAATGCAGAAAATATGGAATATTTCTGTCCTGTATTTGGGGAATAAACAGATGATATAGTCTGATCATATGGCGATAGCATTATTTGCATTCCACTAATATCTCTGGAGGAAGTTAAACAGAAACTACTAAAGTTAGACATTTTTAAATTACAAAGTCCAGATAGATTGCATCTAAGACTTTTAAAAGAGCTGGCAGAGGCTCTCACTGGATCATTAATGTTGATTTCAATAAGTCGTAGAGCACTGGGGAAGTTCCAGAAAACTAGAAAAAGTTGCACCAATTCTTTAAAAGGGTAAATGAGATGACTCAAGTAATTCTAGGCCTGTCAGCCTGACATTGATTCTAGGCAAGATAATGGAGTGGCTGATAGAGGACTCCATTAATAATGATCTAAAGGTGGGTAATATAATTAATTAAAATCAAAACGGGTTTATGGAAAATAGATCTTGTCAAATTAACTTGATTTTTTTGATGAGATAAGAAGTTTGATTGATAAAGGAGTTGATTGTATACTTAGAGATCTGAAAGGCATTTGACTTTGAATTGCACAACATTTTGATTAAAAAACTAGAATATTATGTGTGCATATTAATTTTATATAGATTAAATACTGGCTAACTAGTATGTCTCAACATGTAACTGTAAGTGCAGAATCATGATTGAGCAAGTCTGTTTTCAGTAGGGTCTTGCAGGGAGCAGTTCTTGACTGGCCCTATACTATTTAACATTTTTATCAATGACCTAGAAGAAAACATAAAATCATCACTGATTAAATTTGCAGATAACCCCAAAATTGGGGGAGTGGTAAATAATGAAGAGGACACATCACTGATTCAAAGCGATCTGGATCGCTTGGTAAACACAGGGAAAGCAAACAATGTGCATTTTAAGCAACTAAATGTATATATCTAGAAAAAAGAATATAGGCCATACTTACAGGCTGGGGGACTCTAGTCTGTGAAGCAATGACTCTGGAAAACATTTGGAGATTGTGGTGGATAATCAACTGAACATGAACTCCCAATGCGATGTGGTGGCCAAAAGAGCTAATGTAATCCTGGGATGCACGGACAGAAGAATCTTGAGTAGCAGTAGAGAGGTTATTTTACCACTGTATTTGGCACTGGTGTGATGGATGCTGAAATACTTTATCCAGTTCTGGAGCCCTCAATTCAAGAAGGATGGTGATAAATTGGAGAGGAATCAGAGAAGAGCCACAAGAATGATTAAAGGATTAGAAAACATACCTTATAGTGATTTGACTCAAGGAGCTCAATCTATTTAGTTTAACAAATAAAAGTTAAGGTGTGACTTGATTACCGTCTATAACAGGGGTCGTCAACCTCTGGCACACAACTTGCCAGGGTAAGCACCCTGGCGGGCTGGGCCAGTTTGTTTACCTGCCGCGTCCGCAGGTTCGGCCGATCGTGGCTCCCACTGGCCACGATTCACTGTCCCAGGCCAATGGGGGTGGTGGGAAGCTGTGGCTAGGACATCCCTCACCTGCGCCGCTTCCTGCTGCCCCCATTGGCCTGGGACGGCAAACCGTGGCCACTAGGAGCCGCGATTGGCTGACGCGGCAGGTAAACAAACTGGCCGGGCCCACCAGGGTGCTTACCTGGCAAGCCGTGTGCCAGAGGTTGCCAACCCCTGGTCTATAAGTACCTACATGGGGAACAAAGAGTAAACAATGGGCTTTTCAATCTAGCAGATAAAGTAAAACATGATACAATGGTTGGAATTTGAAGCTTGACAAATTCAGATTGGTTAAGCAGGGTCTGAATGAGCTCTCCACTGACAATAAAAAGAGGTTAAAGAGCATTAAGTTAATAAAATCTGTGCTTTCTTACAGACAGATTTACTCTGCTGTAGCAATGGTCACTGCATGATCATTTTAATACCCAGACTTTAATTTTTATAGACAGACATGTACATTCAGTCACATGAAACATTCAGAAGAATTGAATTATCATTCGTCTTGGTGCATAGTTAATTTATTTAATATATTTTCTTGATTAATTCCTTGGAATTCCTTCTGGGGTTAATTATAAGAAAGCTTGGCCTTAAATATGATCTTATATACACATGTGTGTATGTTCAGGGAACAGAACAAAATCCAGGGTATTGTGAATTTAGACTGTCATAGATCTATGTGTTTGACAAGTTAAATTGTTGCGGGGGAGGGGAGGAAGGAGGGGCATGCACATATATTTAATGGACATAGCAAAAATCCCATTGCTAACTAGCAAATTTAAACAAATATTTCACAACCATTAAGCTATCAGACAGTGTATTTCAAAGGTAAGACATCATAAGGCAGCAGTGATGGTAGCAATAGTATTTTCTGAGCATGGGGGAAGGGCACAAGGCTTCAAAATCCAATCTTCTCTGTAAGACTGAGAAGTATTCCCTGCTGAGATGCCTCCAAAGCTTAGCCCAGGCTCCAGAGAAAGCAGCTTGAGTACGCCCCTATTCACCCAGTACTCTGAGAGGAATTGCACTCAGGAGGGGTAGAAGGTCCCTAAAAGTGGGGGCCACCAGTGCCTGAACCAAGCCCCCGCCCTCACACCGCCCCTTCCCCCAGTTTGCTCCTCTCTGTCTCCTTCCCCCCAGGCCCAGCCATCTCTTGCCCTTATGGCAGGTAAAAAGCCATTGCCTCCTGGCCACCCTGTTCCAGCGCCTATGATTGCTTTTTGGAGGTTTGAGGGAGATGACAGTCGAGTGAGTGAGTTTTGTTGTTATGGGGATGGAGGCAAGTGAACATATGGAAAAATTTCTGTGATGTGTTTGTGGGGGGGGAAGAGGGATTGAAATGTTTTTGTATGTGAAGGTGTATGGACGGGTTGTACAGTTGTGATATTAGACAGGGAACAATTCCCCATTTTTTTTCTTGGAGGTTCGGGGTGGGTGAGGTGAGTTGTGTTCTTATCAGGGACTTTCATGTAGGGGATGAAAGTTCTCCCTTAGCTTAAGAATCCCTTTTTGCAACTTCCCCCATTCTCAGTGGAAAGACAGGTGAGTTTTCTGGCAACCTCACACTTCCTCAATATTTCGAATACCATACAGGCATTGTTGGGAGCTGTATGATAGGAAGCTGATTTGACGTTCAGAATTATGTTCTTCTCTTCTGGACTGTCTTTCAGTCCTGGTGTTAGTCGAAGTATTCAATTGGATGAATTTTTTCCTGGGAATAGAGAAGACAGGATCAAGCTCTTCAGACACAACATGTTTTTCTTTTTTGAGACCAGCCATCCTATCTTCAGTGAGAAAGGGTATGGGTTTATGCAGCTATTCCTGTTTCATCAGGAGTGGGAGCTCTGTGGAGATTGGGGAAGGAAGCAGTATGGTGAGAGGGTGGAAATTCTCCTCCCCCCATTTTTGGTACTAATTAGGCTTAAGAGGGCTGTGGAATGGGTGTCTCCTTCACTGGGTACAATTCATTTTGGAGGTTCCAATGAATGTTCAGCAGTGCCTCTTTAATAGCCACTCCCTACGAAGGTTAAGCAGTGCTGAGATTACTGGGAATATGAAAGGTTGGGTGAGACCATTTACAGAGGCTTCAGCTCTCTGATCCCTGCTCTGACGGGCAGTAAAGGTCATTGGAAACCTCAGTGAAGGAGATACCCTTTCCACTCCCTTGGGCATGGTTACATCACCAACACAGGGAATGAAAGACAGGTCAAAATAGGGACACATAACTGTAGCAATTAAAATGGATTTCCATAATGAGGTTTGTGCTCTTCTCCTTGTGTCATACATACGTTGCCAGGTACTGAAATGTCACTTGATCTTGGGAGACAGACCTGTCCTCGCTTACAGACAACCCCCCAACCTAAAGCAAATACTCACCAGCAACCACACATCACTGAACAAAACCACTAACCCAGGAACCTATCCTTGTAACAAACCCCGATGCCAACTCTGTCCACATATCTATTCAAGTGACATCATCATAGGACCTAATCACATCAGCCATACTATCAAGGGCTCATTCACCTGCACATCTACCAATGTGATATATGCCATCATGTGCCAGCAATGCCCCTCTGCCATGTACATTGGCCAAACCGGACAGTCTCTACGCAAAAGAATTAATGGACACAAATCTGACATCAGGAATCAAAATACTCAAAAACCAGTCGGAGAACACTTTAACCTGTCTGGTCATTCAGTGACGGACCTGCGGGTGGCTATATTACAACAGAAAAACTTCAAAAACAGACTCCAACGAGAGACTGCTGAGCTGGAATTGATATGCAAACTAGACACAATCAACTCCGGTTTGAATAAGGACTGGGAATGGCTGAGCCATTACAAACATTGAATCTATCTCCCCTTGTAAGTATTCTCACACTTCTTATCAAACTGTCTGTACTGGGCTATCTTGATTATCACTTCAAAAGTTTTTTTTTCTCTTAATTAATTGGTCTCTCAGAGTTGGTAAGACAACTCCCACCTGTTTATGCTCTCTATATGTGTGTATATATATCTCCTCAATATATGTTCCATTCTATATGCATCCGAAGAAGTGGGCTGTAGTTCACGAAAGCTTATGCTCTAATAAATTTGTTAGTCTCTAAGGTGCCATAGGAAGGAACCAGTGACAGAGTGTTCTCACCACAGGACCCTTTGTGTTAGAATTTACTTTTCCCTTAGCTCTTCAGAGCCTGGATTCAGTGACCGCGAAAGCATGCTGCAAAAACCAGTTGTTCTCCCAGGCTTTTCCTGAGGAGGGAGCTGATTTTGCTTATCTGGAGAAATGGGCTGGTGTGAGAGAGCTTGTCTTGGGGTGGGAGATCCTGTGGGGGGGGAAATTGTTTTAATTGGTTTTGCATGTAAAACTGGCATGTGCAGGAGAGGAAACTAAAGGAGGTTCTGGAGGGAGGAGTTGAGAAGAGTTTCTTTTTAGGATTGCAAATGAGGCCTTTTGAGGTAGATCTTTTTATTTTTATAGGATTTTTATTTTTTTATCATTGTTTGTGTTTTGGTGTAATTATCTACAGCACCAGTTACGAAGCACAGTGAAAAGCTGAATAAATAAGTACTGACATTCTATTAACTGTAAGGCTGTAATTTCCTAGCCTTTTCTTTTCTTCGAAATATCTTGTAGAAGAAATCTACATTTCCATGTTTTAATCATTCAATACACAAGAGTTTGATATTTGGAAAATACAAATGAGAAAAGTTTCAAGCCGAATTAAAGTTTTTAATGATTTTCAATGACACTCTTTTACACATTTACCCTCACTACCTGTCCTTATATTGCCAATTATCTGCAAAAAATTAAATTTCTATTGAGTTAGGTGTATCAACAAAACTTTATAAGACCATTAATATTCATTAAAAGAGGGCTCACATTTTTCACGCTTGCTTATCCTTTTTTGTTATTGTAAGATCAGAAATTTGCTAACCTGTGAACTTCAAGTTAGCCTGGTTTTTACATTAGAAACTTATACAAACTCATAAATGAAAGAATAAAGTATTTCCAAGTCAGGAAAAAAAAAAGTTTTTATAATTGTGCAGCCCAGCACACTGGCAGTTTCCATCCCATCATTTCTGAGTTGGACTTTTATTCTGGTTGAAAAAAACCACCCGAACATCAATACAAAACACTAGTCAGCAAATATGAGTTGCTGTCCATAGACAAATTTAGACCTGGTGTAAGCAGATGCATGGTCCACGGAAGTGTCTGGGCCAAGGTCAGCAGTAATGTATGGTAAATTACCTAGCAGCAGCTGAGGTAAATTACATATCAGCAAAAAGATGATTAGAAAATAGGTGTAAATGGCTGTTAGTATAATTTGAACCAATACTGATATTTATTATGTGTGTTTAACAAGTAGGTTAAGTGACAAGGGATAAAAAAGGTTTGTAATAGAAAGCAACAGGAAGTGTCTGGACCAGGGGTTGGCTCTACAGGGCAAGCACCCTGGTGGGCCGGGCAAGCACCCTGGTGGGCCGGGCCAGTTTGTTTACCTGTTGTGTCCACAGGTTCAGCCGATCGCAACTCCCACTAGCTGCGGTTTGCTGTCCCAGACCAATGGGGGCTGCAGGAAGTGGCGTGGGCCAAGGGATGTGCTGGCCACGGCTTCCTGCTGCCCCCTTTGGCCTGGAGCAGCAAACCGCGGCCAATGGGAGCCGCGATCGGACGAACCTGCGGACGCGGCAGGTAAACAAACCGGACCAGCCCAGCAGGGTGCTTACCCTGGCCGTGTGCCTGAGGTTGCCGACCCCTGGTCTAGACTGCTTCTGATGTCATGCTGTTGTAAATTAGAAGTAGCTCCACTGAAGTCATACACCAGTATGAAATTAGTAAAAATGATGTGACTGTACTGGAAATATCTTGTTTGTTGTGTCCATGCAAGGGAAATTAACTCTCCTAGCAATTCCTTTTGTTCTCTGTTGGTTTATTTGCATTAAAAACTACTTAATTATATCTAGACATACTTTCAGAAAAAGGGGCCAGTTGTTCTCTCTTCCTTCTTCCTATTGAAATATGAATGTTTGGTTTGTTCATTATTCCCTGTTTGCTCACTTTCAGAATGATGTCAAATACTAGAAATATGATATCCTGTCTCTTTAAATGTTTGAGCACTCCTTCCACTCCCAGTTCAAAGCCTCACTTACCTGTGGTTTTCAGTTTTGCAGCCAGAACAATAGTATGAGCACAGCAGATGGTTGTGTTTCTATCAGCACTGTCTGTGTTGTATCTCCTTCTCTGCTGGGTCCAAAGGGAAGACTTGGCAACAAGGACAGGATTTGAACAAGAAGAGGGAAAAGTAAGCAAATAATACCATATCAACAAGGGGGAAAAGTTCACCTAGAGACACAAGGTGACCGTTTGCTGCGGGGACAGTGTGAACCAGCCAGCTAGAGAGGAGAAATTGGCAATTAAAAACAGAACTAAGGTGTAGGCTGCTGCCCAGAGCATCTGCAAACAAAGCGGTGAAGGAAAAGCAAGTAGCCATATTGAATGACCATGTGCAAGCAGGCAGACAGCGTAGCCTGTACTAAGGTCTATAGCTAGCAAAAGGAGCCCAAGAACAACAAAAGGAAGAATTCCGCAGTTTGCAGTGCTGGAACATTGCCAGCAGAGGCAGATCTAGAAACAGATGATGCAGTAACCCCACCCCCCCCCCCCCCCCCCCCAAAAACTTCCCCGTCGCCCACAAGATGTCCAAGAGGTATGAAGTCCAAAGGATGTAGTTAATTTATATATAATTATGTAGTTAATGGGGTAATAGATTAGATTTGAGTTGTAGGTTAAAGTGGTTAAAGTATAAATAGGAATACACAACAGAGGTATAGGACTAATAAGTATGCTTCACTGATGAGTGTGTATGAGGTATATAAATAAGATAAGGCTGTAACACAAGGCCTATAGGTTTTAGGTCTGTAAGATATGTTGCTTGACCATAGAAGGACTCAGGCCTGAAAAAGGTTGGCATGACTAGGTGACCAAAAGATAACCTTGTACCAGTAAAGTGTGAAATTATACTAAAAGATGTAAGTGCTGGCATTCTGGAAAGAACACAGCAAAAGACTGGGAAATATGTGTCAGTGTACCAGTTAATACTACAAAATGCCCAAGGGTAACATTTAGGGGGATTCTGTAATAACCTCAAGTTGCTATGGTAACTCATTAACTTAGATATTAATGAGAATCAGGGGAATTAAGGGGGTAGCCTGAGACATGGGGTATCCTAAAATTCATGGGATGTGGAAGTGCAAATAAGGATATAGGGGTTAATACTCTTATGCACATCCATGCTCCTTAGTATGTTCATATATAAAACTTAGTAACTCATGATAAAAGGCATTGGCTGGCCTGTGTGCTGGGGGCAAACACACAGGGGAATGCCAAGATGGCAACCATGGATGATAATAATGACGATGAAGATGATAATGAGGAAAGTAACAACTAACACGCTAGAATCCCCTAGCGGGAGATATTATTTGTGAGATCTAAGTGATGCCAGTCATAGATCTAAACACTTTGCACTGTCTTTCCATCTCAACTTGTATTTTAGTGTTTGTGGAACTGGTTATCTGCTTAATGCATTTGTTAATAAAGGGACTTGTGAAAACTGCAGTTGTTTCTCGTGTGCCTCTAAGGTCTTTCTTTTTAATGGTACTGATAATAATATTCCTGATGCTGTAGCAGGACACCAAATCTTTGACTGTGGTCTAAAAGATTATCAACAATTAATCATCCATACACCTATCTATCAATAAGACTACAAAGAGAGCAGAGAAACGGCAATTTTTGTAGTCAGAGTTGGTGAATTCGACGACAATCACAAATCCAGGTGGTATATATTGAATATTGTGAGCAATTTGTTACTTGCAACACCATTCCAGATGGACAACGAGTTTCAATCTTGCTGACAGTGTTGGGTCCAAAGGCATATAGACAGCTGCATGATCTATTTTCTCCAGCTGTGCCCAGAACTGCCATGTATGCTGCCATCATTGCAGCAATACAAGAAAAAAAATGTCCTACCCCATTGATGATAGCAGAACAATATCAGTTTCATTGGCCGCATCAGGGAAGTGGCGAGCACAGTTTTTTGCTGCTCTAAGGAAGTTGTCAGAGCACTGTCAGCAGAGGCGGATTAGGATTTTGTGGGGACCTGGACAGAGCAAGGGGGGCCCTCCCAACCCCTTCTGCCTGCAGTCCCCCCTACCGCACCCTGGTATTCCTGCTGGGGAAATGGGGTTGGGGTGTGGGGGCTTGCCTCCTCTGCCCACCCGTCGCTCCTGTCAGGGAGCAGGGTGGAGGTACAGGGGCTGCCGCCTGCCTGCCCAGTGCCCAGACCCCGCTCCCTGGCAGGAGCGCTGGGCAGAGTGGGTCAGGGTGCGGGGGCGCCTATTTTTCTGCGGTTCCCTATTGGCTGGGGTCCCTGGGCATGGGCCTTTGACTCAGTGTCTAAACTGCAGCTGACTGTCATTTGCACAAACATTAAGTGATGTCCTCTGTGACCAAGTAGTTTCTAGATTACACAATAACCAAGTTTGGAAGAAATTATTGACTGTATCAGTGCTTAAACTCAGGCTGTTGAGGTAGTAGTTGCAACGGCAACTTCAGAGAAGGATTCTCTGGAATTTAATGTGAACTGAGAAGTTCATCTTCTGAATTGGCAAGACAGAGGATTGCAGGAACATAAGGAATTTCTGTCTTGCTGTTCAGCAAGTGTGGTTTGTGCATAAAAGGACTGCTGGAAATGCCAGGTTTCTTGCAGGAAATGACAGAAGAAACGACGCATAATCTGTAGCACAGTTTAATGACTAGCAACACCAGAAGATACCTGTGAAGACTGAACCTAAGGAAGGACAGAAGTTGGGACTTCAGAATGTGGAAAAAGACAAGAACTCCAGTGATGCTGGCCACGATCTAGCACTATACATCTCCTCAGAATCTAGAGTCAGAGATAGCAGAGATAGTCTGGGTTACATCCTTGATCAAAGGAGTTTCTACAAAAATGGAGCTTTATACTGAAGTTGCAGTTTCATTGATATCTGCTGTTACCTATCACCAGACTTGTCACAAGTTCCTTTAGAAGAAACACCCATATTTATTAAGACTTTTACTGGGCAAAAGTTAGTTCAGTAGTCCAGATGAACGTTCGGCTAGAGGGACAATCAGTCATTTTACCCTTCTATGTGATAGAAAGAAAGTATCCACCATTATTTGGCAGATCTTTGCTTTAGAGATCAAGGTGAGCACAAAAGGCACCTTGAAATCTTCAAGGAATACTGGACAGAAAAAGCGCTTGGACAGATGAGCAACGTGTCAGGAAGCTCATTTTTAACTCTGACGGCCATCTAAAATATTGCAAGCCCAGGGTTGTGCCTTATGCTCTGAAGCCCCTGGGAGAAGCAGTTTTGGACCATTTAGTGAACACTGGAGTCACTGTTTCACATAGTGACTGGACTACACCCATTGTACTAGTGATCAAGAAAGAAGGTTAAATCCAAATTTGTGGAGATTTGAAAGTGACACTGAATCCAGTTTTATGTGCAGACCAGTATCCACTATTGAAAATTTGTTTGTTTCTCTTAGTTGTGCACAGTGTTTCAGTAAACTGGATTTGCTCAACACATACTTACAAATGAAGATTGATCCAGCATCTTGCAGATATCTTACAATCAACACAAAATAGTCTTATTTTGTTACAACAGGTTGCCTTTAGGTATCACGTTGGCACCTGCCCTGTTCCAGGAAGTCATGGATGAGATCCTGAAGGGGCTGAATGGAGTCCCTTTAGACGACATCCTTGTTACAGGAAGGATCAAGAGGATCCTCTTCAAAATTTGGTCACTGTTTTCACATCATTTGGAAGACCATGGATTGAGAGTATGTTGAGACAAATGTGAGTTTTTCAAGCCTACAGCTGAATAGCTTGGATTTGTAATTAATGCATTGCATGTGTAATTAAAGTCATGGAAATCACCAGAGAAATACAAGGCAATTCAAGTGCCCTTGCCCGAGAATGTTAGGACTGCATAACTACTACTGTAAATTTCTGCCTAATCTAGTGAAAATAGTGACACCTTTACATTAACTGTTACAAGCAAAGAAAAAATGAAAATGGACTAAAGAGTGTGATTGTGCATTTAACGAAGCAAAGAAACTGTTGACATCAGCCAAAGTTTTTATGTGCTTTGATGCTTCATTACCATTGCAATTGGCTAGTGATGCTTCCCTGTATGGAATGGGTTCAATTTTTCCCCACATTTTTCATAATGCCATGGAGAAACCAAGTCACTTTTTTGCATCATGAATGCTCACTACTTCTGAAAAAAAAAAAGTGCAAATAGAGCAAGAAGTTCTCAACATTATCTTTGGAACTTGGAAGTTCCATATATATCTGTATGGTAGATATTTTACTTTTTTGATGGAGCACCATGCATTAATTTCAATTTTTTGCACTGAAACATGGAATTCCATCATTAGCTGCTGCTCGTTTGTTATGATGGGCATTACTACTTTCAGTTTATTCCTATACCATTCAATTCCATAAAGGAATTCAGCACAGCAATTCCGGTGGGCTTTTGCACCTGCCAGGCCCAAGCTCCCATCAACCAATTTGATGAATAGGTTATCCATTACTAGCACAGACATCAACAAAGAAACTACTACGGATGATGTGCTTTCTCTTGTGCAGGAAATGGCACTACAAGGTATAGAGTTGAATCAAAAGAATCCCCAGTTTACACAATTTGTGTCATTTTATGTGGAATGTGAATGATCATTCTGACCGCTTCAATCTCAGGTTTCAGAAGCTCTTCATTAAGCTCATTTTGGCATTTTATGGGTGAAGGTTACAGCCCAGAGGCAGGTCTGGTGGCTGGGGATAAAAAAAAAAAGATATTGAGAGGAAGGCAAAGTGCTGTACCCTATATCAGCAAATTCAGCATGATCATGGCCGAGCTTGTCCATACCCTTAGATACCCCTTTAGACTCATGGGACACATAGTCACATGGGCTTTGCCAGGCCATTAGAAAGTTATTTGTTTTTGGTTGTAGTCAACACCCATTCAAAATGGCCAGAAGTTTTCAGAATTTCTACTACGGCTACCAGGCCCACTGGACATCTTTGTTCCTTGTTTGCCCAATTTGGTTTACCATTACAGTTAGTGAGTGACAATGGACCTAAATTCTATTCTGAAGAATTTCAGAGGCTCCTAGCTTCAAATGGAATTCAGCACATGTCTGCCTCCATACCATCCTGCTACAAATAGACTAGAGGAGGGCTTTGTACAAACACTTAAAACATGCCTTAAGAGCTAACAAGTCTATTTTGAGTTGTCAGCAGAAATTAGAAAATTTCTTGCTTATCTACAGGAACATACCACATACTACTACACAGGAATCAGCTGCAACTCTTTTTTTGAAGAGATCTTTGCGTACCTATTGGGACCTCTACATCCTGATGTTGCCAAATCGCAAACTATGCAAATTGATCAACAGCGAGAGACTCATTATCATTCTTTTCAAGTAGGAGACTTATTGTGGGCTCACAACTACAGTTGTGGAGTGAAATGAGTACCCGGAGAACTTGTAAAATGCATAGGACCAAATTTTGTTTGTGGTGAAACAATTCAGAGGTATTTTATGGAAACAACATATGAACCAGTTGCAGCTTGACAAGTACTGGAGTCTGGGAATGTTCCAGGCAGACTTTCTATTGCTCGATCGAACCTCATTCTGTTACAACTTGTAATTTTGATAGCTTGTTGAGAGAAACTTTGGTACAAGATGCTGTTGATTACTTATCACCTACAGCTCTTGTTGTTCAGGACACTGCCATGCTACCATCATCATGTTATCACAAGAAAGTATGAAAATCAGTTGTATTCTTGAACTTATAAATTGTTTCGTTAGGGAGTTTCTATTCCAGGACAGAATAATCCCTTGCAATTTGAGTGTTTGCACCCTCATCTTTTATTTTAGATTTGATAGTGTTTCATTTTAGCCATGTAAACAATAAAGTATATATATTTGAAAAGGCTTTTTAAAGTAAGGTGGAGGAATGTGATGATCTGTCCCTTTAAATGTTTGAGCAGTTCCCCTGCCCCAGAGCAAAGCCTCAGTTTCATGTTGTTTTCAGTTTTGCAGCCAGAACAATAAAGTGTGCACAGCCGATACCTGTGTTACTATCAGTGCCATAGGCACCAACTCCATGGGTGTTTCGGGGCTGCAGCACCCACTGGGACAAAATGGTGGGTGATGAGCACCCACTGGCAGCCCCCCATTAGCACCTCCCCCTCTCCCCAGCACCTCCTTTCTGCGCCTCCCTCTCCCTTCCCACACCTTCCGCCCACCGCGATCAGCTGTTTCATGGCATGCAGGAGGCACTGGGGAGGAGCGAGGAAACGGCACGCTCGGGGAAGGGGTCAGAATGGGGAAGGAAGGGGCGGGAGTGGGAAGAGGTGGGGCAGGGTGGGGGAGTGGAGCCTTGGGGGAAGAGATGGAGTGAGGGAGAGGCCTGGGGCAGAGCCAGGGGTCGAGCACCTCCCCCGGCATATTGAAAAGTCGGTGCTTGTGATCAGTGCTCTTTGTGTCTGTGGTTATATCTCCTTTTCTTCTGGGTCCAACTATAACAAGAAGGATAGTCTTTATACTGCCACATACATTCCAAGAAGTAACAATTACACCCTGAAGTCATTGCATGCTTTCTTTCATCACATTGTCATACTTCCACAGATCTGTCCATGAAGAAGTGTATTTTTGGTATGTCAGATACACTTGTTGGTATTGTACATTACAAGGTTTTTTACCTTTTCTCTCTGTGAGACTCAAAAAGAGAGGGAATATACAATTAGCTCTACTTCATGACTGTCACCTTCAGGGAAGCAAACCTAGCTTTATATCAGGGGTCGGCAACGTTCGGCACGCAGCTCGCCAGGGTAATCACCCTAGCAGGCCGGGGCAGTTTATTTACCTGCTGACGAGGTAGGTTCGGTCGATGGCGGCCCCCACTGGCCGCGGTTCGCCATCCTGGGCCAATGGGGGCACGGGAAGCCACGGCCAGCACATTCCTCGGCCCGCGCCGCTTCCCACCGCCCCCATTGGCCCAGGACGGCGAACCGCGGTGAGTGGTGGCCGCGATCGGCCGAACCTGCCACGTCAGCAGGTAAATAAACTGGCCCGGCCCGCCAGGGTGCTTACCTTGGCAAGCCGCGTGCCGAACGTTGCCGACCCCTGATTTATATGCTGATCTCAGGTTTGCAGATAACATTCCTCAGTGTGTGGATTAAGAGTTACATTAACAATTCAGTTTGTGAGTCCATAAACACCTTATGACCCTGTAAGAGTTACTCTTGGGGCTATGTCTACATGGGAGCAATTAACATAGTTAACACAAATCAACTAAAGGTTGAAGTAAACATACATACATTATAGTTCATTTAAACCCCCATGTGGATGCATTCATTCAGAAGTAAAGTCGTCTTAGTTTTTGTAATTGGGCAAACTAAGGCCATGTCTATACTATGGATGCTGTAGCTATGCCAATGTAGTGCCATGGTGTAGACTCTTCCTATGGTGATGGAAGGGGCTTTTGCATCACTTTTTTACCATCGACCTAGCTGTGTTTACATCAGGAGTTAGATTGGCTTAACTATAGTGCTCAGGGATGTGAATTTTCGTACTCCTGAGCACTGTATCTATGTTGACCTAACTTTAAAGTGTAGACCAGGCCTAAAGCCATGTTAATCCTGAATAAGAGCATCCACGTGTCAGTTAACATGCTTTAATTTATGCACATTAACTTCACACCTTCAGTTGATTCATTTTAACATTCCGGGGATCCTCAAGCAGACAAGCCCGTGATGATTCTTCATACATAGAATTTCAAATATGCCCATTTCTTTTGTGCAAGTTGTACCAGGCCAGGATTAGTGATGAGCTGCATTGTAGGATCTCCTATGTGGGGGTGAGACTAGTTCAGCCTCTGTGCCCTTTCAGTCTTTGGTCTCTCTACTGACAAACATGCCAGTGAGAGATAATTGTGTGTGTGTGTGTGTGTGTGTGCGCGTGTGTGTATTAAAGTAGCTATCTGTTCAATGTGATCTGCACTGTGACCTCTACCTGCCTTCACAGAAGCCTGTGGGAAGCCTTTAGATGGTAACATTTCGTCACTGCTGATACTAAAAGCCTTTTTCATCCTCGTACTGGTCTTCTGCGCCATCCACAAGGTTATCTGTGTTTAGTGTAATTCACCAGTCAGCTACATACTAAATAAATGAAAATCCTCAGAGATGGGGCATACCATAGGGAAGACGGAAGGAGACAATTTATTGGTGACTTACTAAGGTGCTCTTTAAGATTACTAATGTTCTAAGCATTGCTAGAGGTCAGTAGCGGTGGCCAGGCACTGGTTCAGGTCCCCCACAATTTCCAGTAGAGCTGTATCCAGGTAATAGAGTATTCTTCCACATTCATTGCTTACAGTGCTACTGTCTAGGCTGCCAGGGTCTGAAACCTCAATGCCATGCTGAGCATGCTAGAAATAGGCAGAAATAATAATATTTTATGTAAATTTGGCTTCTTGGGGGCTTCACTACAGATGATAACCAACTTCATGGTGAGTATGATAATGGGTATTTTCCTGTGCCTTCTTTGGGCTATATTGTGCACAGTCCAAAGGAGGCAGGGCCACTGCAGAGCAGTGCTGTCCCAGGGTGAGCCTGGGGAGAGGTTGTGCCCCAGGGAAGTATCCATTTATGCAGGGCAGTGTTACCTGCTCTCCTTGGTACATTAGGCTTACTCGATGGGCTGCTGCTAATAAACACTAGAACTAGTGAATGGCAGCTAACTTAACATTCTACTGATGTTCTCTATATGCAATCTTTGTTTAAAGTCCCAGAAACAATCCTCACTTGTACCCCATAATAGTCCTACCCAAGCAAGGATCTATCTTTCCTAAAATAAACTAATCACAGTTTAAATACATATCAGATTACATTCTTTTGTCACATGGTCCATCTTCTCCTGTGCAGTTGGCCGTCCACCATGTCTTGTGCCACAACTCAGGAGAGCCCTGTTTTCATGAAGGTATATTTTGAGCTTCTGTTACTATTTCAGACACAGTCTCTCTTTGCTCCAAGCCACTTATTTTGACAGTTAGACCAGCTTCTGTGGTTGCTAAAATGAAGTATTTAATTGTGGATAGTATAAACAATATCTCCTCTGCTATAAAGCAAATGACAACTACAAAATAAAAGGAGGCAGTTGAAAAAATTCAGTAGTCAAGTTAGCCTAAAGTACTTGTAATAATTTGGTTTCAGAGTAGGAGCCATGTTAGTCTTTATCCGCAAAAAGAACAGGAGTACTTGTGGCACCTTAGAGACTAATAAATTTATTAGAGCATAAGCTTTTGTGGACTACAGCCCACTTCTTAATTCATGAGGTTGATGGATTTCCACTCCATATGGCTAAATGCAGTGCCTTGCATAATGACAGGTCCACAAAAGCTTATGCTTTAATAAATTTGTTAGTCTCTAAGGTGCCACAAGTACTCCTGTTCTTTTTGCGGATACAGACTAACACGGCTGCTACTTTGAAACCTGTCATTATGCAAAGCACTGCATTTAGCCGTATGGAGTGGAAATCCATCAACCTCATGAATTAAGAAGTGGGCTGTAGTCCACGAAAGCTTATGCTCTAATAAATTTGTTAGTCTCTAAGGTGCCACAAGTACTCCTGTTCTTTTTGTAATAATTTGGTGTCCTCATTTGTCCTTATCTCTGCTCTACGTTTTTTTTAAAAGTCTGGTTTCAGCATCCATTCATATACCACAAAAATGAATGTTATAACTATATAACAAACTATAACTAAAATTATATATATATATATATGCACTTCCATATTTCTGGGCTTCCAAGAGTTTCAAATTGCAAACTAAAACCAGAGACTTTTGAGGTCTAATTGTGTGGCTTGTCTCCACTCCATATTGCCCACAGATTCAGCTACCACTAGCTCTTCAAGTAATAATATTTAAATGCAGAGACAGTACCTGAGGATACTATAGTGTGTGCTCATGCCAACATACTACTCTAGTATCTAGTATCTGTGAAGCAAGAGCTATTTGGTAAAATGCTTGGGTATAGCTTGTGTGGTCTTGGTTGTTGAATGGTTCCCTTACAATCCACTCAAAAGCAATTAAAAGTAAGCATAGTTAGATGGTGAACCTTCATCAGCATGAAAATTTGCGAATAATTCAGTCTTTGGAGAAGGAAGCCTCAGGAGCAGGGGTAGTATTTCTGGGGAGTGCCAAACTGGTGGCCTGGCTAGGCAATGAGGTTCTCTCATTTTCCAAACAACTTCATCAACGTCCTATGAAAAGTGCCTGAGAAAATGGCGCAGGATGAAAAAAAAGTTGGATAATTTGGGAGGTGCTTTCTACCAGAACAATTTTTATCTCATTGGAAACATCTCATATATTTTACCATGATTTTGTCCTTTTCTCTTTTGCCCTTGCTGCATGATTCAGAAAATAATAAATGAAGAGACGAAAAAGGAGAATGAGAGCATGTGATCCCATAGTAAGATGATTCTTGGCAAAGAACCACAAATAGGATTTGACAAAGAGTAAATTACTAGATCCAACTGAATGATAGGTCTGTGCAGGCAAAATGTGTTCAAAAGTTCTCCTTTTTAATTGATTTTTGCTCTTTGATCAGGGAGGCAAATAAGAAAAGGCCTCAGCAGTTCAAGCAGTGGTTGGAAAGGGGCTAGAATGGAAGCAGCTGAAATAGTACATTTGGACAGAAGCTGCAATAATCCATTTTTGGGGGAACTTCCTGATGATCTTAAACTGCAACAGATACAGAGATCACCTGGCTAGAATGCTACCCACTATGAGATAGACATTAGCTGTGGGATGTAGGACTGTGATACTTCTTGCTGGACTTCCAGAGGAATGCTAACAACATTTCACTGGGATCATTCAAACTCTGTGCACATTAGCACAACATGAGCAGTACTTCCTTTTGTCATGGGAGCCTCAGTAACTATTGATTTCTTTTTCTTCACAAAACATTGACCAACAGACTCCCCACCACCACCACACAGACCGCACACTAGTTTTTAATGGGTCAGGATTAGGTAATTTCTCTTACTGAGAAAGAGCCCTTTAAAAGTGAAACATGCTGAAATCTCTCTCGATGATATAAAGTTCAGTCTGTCAGACAAGAAGATAGATCCAGGAGTGCTGCTAGCTTTTCCGCTGCCCTAGGTAGTGAAAGGTCCCACCCCGAAATGCTGCCCCCCCCGCAGAGGCAGCGGAAGATCCCGCTGCAGAAATACCGCCGCGGTCGCTGCCCCCCAAATCGCAGCATCCTAGGCCACCGCCTAGGTCGCCTAATGGGTTGCGCCGGCCCTGGATAGGTCTAGTGGATCTGAACACATTTGTGACTAGGGTGAAAAGTTAATTTGTTGACTAGGGTCTGTTGCTTCATTTGTTGCTTTTATTCCATTTCTTTAGTCAAATAGTAAATTAAAACTGTGTGTTAACTATGTTATATGGGGCCAAAGTTTGCCAAAGTGGTGCAAAAATCTCCTCTTTAAATAAAGAGTCCTGAGGTTTATCTGAGTTTCTGGCTCCAGAGACTAGGCCTGCCTACTCCAATCCTCTATTGAAGTATGTCTACACAGCCTCGCAGCCCAGCTCAACAGACTCAGACTAGCAGAGCTTCACAATTGTTTGAAGTTGCACCTTGGCCTGGAGCTCAGGCTTTGAAGGTCTAGGCATCAAACAAACACACTGAATCCCATGTAAAGTTAGTCTTTGTTATTTCATTCTACAACATTTGCAGCACAAATCAGGATAGAAAACATATGTGCTCATCAGCTCTGGTGTTCAGAACAATGGTGGAGCTGCAACTAACATCCACATCTCACTGCCTCATGCAATTGCTTAACTGCATGACTCACTTATACATTCATTCACGCTGTTTTGTTGGTAAGGAGGGTGTCTCGGGCCCCAAAAGGGAGAAGATGTTAATGAAACCCTCATTCACTGTTACATCATTAAATAGTGAAGTGTGGTTTGGAGTTTCACATCAAGCTATTGCTGGTAACAATCACCATTAAAATATGTTTAATGTTTTTGTTTTGTTTTTTAAAGAAACAGCAAAAGAAGGAAAAAGTTAAAGCATTTGAAATGTAAAGCATTAAGGAAGGCTTTCATTTTAACAATAGCCCTTGCTCCTTTTCCCATTAGCTGAATAGATTTCTTAGAAGGACAATCCCTGTTTGATCGTTTTAGATGGTATTAACTGTCCTTTGGGAGCAAAAGTTAGCTTAGATGGTTTTGTGCTGCTGTTGTTGGAGTCTGATCCTGCTGTCTGTAAGATAAAACAAGACAAACACACACAAAGGAAGAGAGAAAAGAAAAACCAAGCTAGAAAACACCATTTTTGGTTCTGGTGCTGACTTTCACGTATATTCTCATTGCGGCATAACACAGGCTCAGTGCACTTAGACAATTTGTGACCTAGCAAACTTGTACGAGTGCTGGCCAGTCTAATATGGTGCTTTTAGCTTGCCTTTCTGGTCACAGATTTACAGCAGTGTCACAAAGGAAGGAGTTGTCAGTGTCTAAGTCAGACTATTACTAGACAGAAAGCAAAAGAAGAGAAAGAGGAAAAATAAGACAAGGAAGAAAAACGACACATGACATTGGGTGAGACAAGAACTCGAGTCTCTCTTTCCATGTGTTGTCTGGAATGTAGGCAAAGCTGGTGGAGGCAGTGATTATGTCATCTGGTTCCAAGTCTGTGATCTGCTCAGGATGCCTTTTAGCAGGACAACAAAGGCCTGAAATTATGGTGTCATGGTGGATCCCAGGAGATGATGAGAGTGACAGCCATGAATGGAAAATTGCTCCTTTCAGTCCAATTGTCACACTGCTCCTATTTAGTGATCCATACATTTACATTGTCTAAGAAAGGATGGCAACGTCATGTTCATACCATTACCATTAGCCAGTCAAAACAGATGTAAGTGATTTCAGCTTTAAAATGTTTCTCCCATTTCTAGAATCTTTCAGCTCATTGCCAGGCCAAACTGTGACTTTACCAGGAGCTTTAAAGACCACTTATCACATTTCTTCTAAACAAACGAGTTTGTATGGATTTGTCCCCATTTTTTGACAGTGTTGATTTTTTGCTGATTTTCATAAACAATTGTATGGAACAGCACCCCCAGAACCCTTAGTTCCAGCACCAGTGGCTGCAGTATAAATTCCATAGGTGGACACTGTGGGTGTGAACTAAAAGGTTCCTAGTCCACATAAATGTAATCATCTTCAAACAGGACTACATTAGTGCAAACTAGGACTCTTTTAGTTTGTGCCCTCAGAGTTCACAGGGGAGTTACTGCACAGCACTTCGGTGTGCACAGGTATTCACATCCCCAGTGTCCAAACTCCAGCACAGTGTAGACATAGAACGAGACCCTGCACAACAGTACCTGCTAAATACTGCCCTCTCCCATCCTCCATCATTCTCATCCTTCATCTAGCCAATGACCGAGGACTAGGTGGGATGTAAGCATAGTTCCAGGGGCTGCTGATTATCGGGGCAAGTGAAGCTATGCCCCACCAGGAATCCAGGCCTTCCACAGTGTCCAGCAGATAATCTACAACTTGACCTTTAGTCAAACCATCAACATAAGATTGAAATTCTCTTATCTCATTGTCTGTGTGTGTCATCTTCTCCCTCTGCTTGTGAACTCTTTATTCCTATTGGAGAGCAGTTTGACTTTCATGGGACTACTCATAAGAACATAAGAATGGCCCCACTTGGTCAGACCAAAGGTCCATCTAGCCCAGTATCCTGTCTTCCAACAGTGGCCAGTGCCAGGTGCCCAAGAGGGAATGAACAGAACAGGTAATCATCAAGTGATCCATCCCCTGTCACTCATTCCCAGCTTCTGGCAAAGAGGCTAGGGACACCATTCCTGCCCATCCTGGCTAATAGCATTGATGGACCTATACTCCATGAATTTATCTAGTTCTTTTTTGAACCCTGTTATGGTCTTGGCCTTTATAACATCCTCTGGCAAGGAGTTCCACAGATTGACTGTGCATTGTGTGAAGAAATACTTCTTTTTATTTCTTTTGAACCTGCTGCCTATTAATTTCATTTGGTGACCCCTAGTTTTTGTGTTATGAGAAGTAATAAACAACACTTCCTTATCTATTTTCTCTGCACCAGTCATGATTTTATAGACCTCAATCATATCTCCCCTTAGCTGTCCCTTTTCCAAGTTGAAAAGTCCAAGTCTTATTAATCTCTCCTCATACGGAAGCCATTTCATACCCCTAATCATTTTGTTGCCCTTTTCTGAATCTTTCCAATTCCAATATATCTTTCTTGAGATGGGGCGACAACATCTGCAAACAGTATTCAAGATGTGAGTGTACAATGGATATATAGAGAGGCAACATAATATTTTCTGTTCTATTATCTATCCCTTGCTTAGTTATTCCCAGCATTCTGTTCACTTTTTTGACTGCTACTGCACATTGATTACATGTTTTCCAAGAACTATCCACAATGACTCCAAGATCTCTTTCTTGAGTGGTAACAGCTAATTTAGACCCCATCATTTTATATGTATAGTTGGGATTATGCTTTCCAATGTGCATTACTTTCATTTATCAACACTAAATTTCATCTGCCATTTTGTTGCCAAGTCACCCAGTTTTGAGAGATCCTTTTGTAGCTCTTCTCAGTCTGCCTGGATCTTAACTATCTTGAGTAATTTTTTATCATCTGCAAATTTTGCCACATGATTGTTTACCCCTTTTTCCAGATCGTTTATGAATATGTTGAATAGAACTGGTCCCAGAACAGACCCATGGGGAACACCACTATTTACCTCTCTCCATTCTGAGAACTAACCATTTATACCTACCCTTTGTTTTCTATCTTTTCACCAGTTACCAATCCATGAGACCACCTTCCATTTTATCTCGTGGCACCTTACTTTGCGTAAGAGCCTTTGGTGAGAGACCTTGTCAAAGGCTTTTTGAAAATCTAAGTCACTATATCCACTGGATCCTCTTGGTCCACATGCTTGTTGACCCCCTCAAAGAATTATAGTAGATTGGTCAGGCACAGTTTACTAAAACCATATTAACTCTTCCTAAACAAATTATGCTCATCTATATGTCTGACAATATTGTTCTTTATTATAGTTTCAACTAGTTTGCCCAATACTGCAGTCAGGCTTACAGGCCTATAATTGCCAGGATCACCTCTGGAGCCCTTTTACTCATGCAAGTAAATGTTCATCACTGGGAGCACAAATGTCCATGGGCCAGATCTTTATCCGCTGTAAATTAGCAATGAATGCAATGGAGTGATACTGAAGTGGTGAGGATCTTGCCCCCATATTCCATGTGAGAAAGTACACTGCCACGTCTAATAACTTTATTTCCTTGTCCTGATTAAAGAAAAAACAAAACCCTCAGTAGTTAATCTTAAATGTTGGCACTTTCATCTGCCAGCTTCTTCTCTGTCCCCCTTTTTCATTCCTTTTTTTTTAAATGGTTAATTAAAATCTCCACTTGTTACTTCACAAAACCACAATTGTTGCTGTATCAACATTTGAGACTGGTAATTGCTATTTCATTTGCTAGCTGTACATCAATAAAAGTTAAGACTTTTCTATAGAGGTTGAACAAATCTTTCATAGTGAAGTCAGCAGTTTTCTCCATATAGAAATAATTACAACAGAAATGTAGGTCAGTGTATTTTATAGTTTGCACACAGAAAAATAACTACAAAACTCATTCTGAATTTCTGACACATAATATTTTTATGTACAAAAAAATCCCTTCATAAAGAAAAAAGAGCAGCTACACTGTGTATACTAAAATTCCAGTATAAAAGTAATATACACATACCTGATAGTCTCAATGATTCAAATTAAATCCTGAGTTCTATAGTAGTTCCCTTAAAGAACCATTGGACTCTTATGGAAAACTGAAAAAATTGAACTAAACTTCTGTCTCCAGACTTTTTTGTTAGGTCATATTTTTAGGTATTTTCTTCTGATATTTATTTTTTTCCTTTTTTTTCTGACAAAAGAGGATCATCGTTGTTTAGACCTCCAGTAGCTCATGCTCCTGAATCGCCTTCTTAAACTCATTTGTAACTAGAGCTACCCAGATGAAAACTATTCTGTTTGATGATAATTTTCAAGGTTTCAAAATTGGTTTTAATTCTGCATTTTTTAAAATGAGACTTAAGCTCGTACATTACTTAGGCCTTACGACATTGAGCAAAGCAATGCCTAAACACTTTTAAAAATCTAGACCTTAGTCCAGGGATAGGCAACCTTTGACACACAGCCCACCAGGGAAAGCACCCTGGCGAGCCGGGGCGGTTTGTTTACCTGACGTGTCCGCAGGTTTGGCCGATCGCAGCTCCCACTGGCCGCGGTTCACTGTTCCAGGCCAATGGGAGTGGCGGGAAGTGGCACGGGCCGAGGGATGTGCTGGACGCCGCTTCCCGCAGCCCCCATTGGCCTGGAGCAGCAAATTGCGGCCAGTGGGAGCCGCAATCGGTCGAACCTGCGGACGTGGCAGATAAACAAATTGGCTCAGCCTGCCAGGGGGCTTACCCCGGTGAGCCACATGCCAAAGGCTGCCTATCCCTGCCTTAGTCTCTAAACTGTACTTATCAGCAAAGAGACCAAGTAGTGCCAATTGTGATGTGAACAAATGTCCACTTGTAACTGGACTGACACGAACAGATCACCTCAATTATTTTTATTTATATTCCAATAGTACTTAAAGGCCCCAACTAAGACTAGAACTTCTCTGTATTAGGTCCTGTATGAACATAGCAAGTGACAGTCCTTGTCCCAAAGAGCTTACAATGTGAATAGACAATACAAAGACTGGGAGAAAAGAAATACTGTTATTAATTCTGTTTTACAGATGAGGAGCTGAGGAAGAGAGAGATTAATTTGCTGACGTGACTTGAAGGTCTCCCAGGCAGTCCATGGCAGATCTTTGAAGTGAGCGCAGACCTCCTCAGTCCTAGGTCAGTGTGTTATCCACAAAATCATTCTTTCTTGAGAGCACTGCCTAACCATCACATTGGTTTTATATTTTTGGTCAGTCCAAACTTAGACCAGATTCAGACCAGCAGTAAAAATCTTTTAGCCATTACTAGTCTCCTGAGTGATCCTGGGTGAAATCCTGGCTCTCTTAAAGTCAATGAGAGTTTTTCTATTGATTGCCTTGGAGCCAGGATTTCTTATTTCTTAACACATTTTTTTCAAAGCTTTCTATAAAATACTGCTGTTCTAACTTTGTATTCTAATGTATTTTATTTATATTGAAACAATGTATGACACAAAGAAAAACTTATCCCTTAACTTAATGCTGCTATCATTCTTGCTGCTGCTGAAATTTTCTTGAGCTCTCAGATCACTAGGTGACGGATTCTGTTTTCTCCCATTCCTTCATGAAAAAATGTATATGCTGAGAATGGAAATAAAACCTTAGATTTCTCATAATTGTATAAATATATAGTGTTTGTTTATTGAAGAATACTGTGACTTGAATCCTGCCTTCTTATGTGACTTTGACAGTTTAGAGAACTTGCGATCAAAAAACATCTACCAGCACTATTAAAATATTACCCCAACAAACACACAGAAAATGAAAAATATATGTTATTTTCACTGAGATGAAAGTACTTTTTATCCATTTGTCTGTGTTTGGTCTTTGAACAGGTACTGTTTCATCTGCGCTGGTATCAGTAATGGATTTAGCATACAGCATCCTTACACGATTTCAGGAACCAGACCCTGCGCCATTGAAATAATTGACAAAACACTTAGTAGGGGTAGGACTCAGCCCCAGTTCTGTATTAATCCCTGTAAATATGATTTTGGATTTTTCCCTCCATCTCACAGGTGTACCTATTTCTGTCTGAAAGGAGTTCAGTCAGGGCTGAGTCAGGAAGATCAATTGGTATTTGAAGTGGATGGAAATTTAGAGAGATTTTTTTGTGGACATCTAGAGTGAAATTTGTACAGAGCCAGCACAAGGCCAATGCACCATATAAACTCTTAGAATGGGTATCAATGGTATGTAAATGGTGTATGGACCTTGAGCTGGCCCTCTGCACAGGGATGAATTCTACCATTTCGATTCTAATTTGAAATCCATTTCTAGAATAGTATGGAGAAGATTAATTTAAAAAAGTAATAGGAAGGACCTGGCCTCCATCTTAAAGAGAAGATAGGATACCATCCTCCCATTACCATTGGATTACTTTGTATTTTCTCAGCCTATTTGGAAATATAACTCCTTTCTGAACTGGTCTGTGTACAATAAAATAGCCTCACAAAATTCTGTGTTAATTTTCTTTCTGGACGAGTAAAATATTTATTTTATTCTCCATTTGCATTGATATGATAAAGTTGGGTGAACAGGTTTGTAGCAGAGAAGGTAAATTTTGATCATAATTTTGCAAGATTACATTTAAAAATAGCAACAAGGCCCAAATGACTGCAATAGGAGCAGAGAGCACTCAGCATCTTTCAGAATTGAGCCAACCAATACTTTTTGTATTGACTCTTCTCTTCCTAAAGTCTTCCCTAGTAACATTCATGTTTATTTTTAAATCTAATTCTGCTTTCATAATTTTTGGGTTTTTCAATTACATAATATATAGTGAATAATTAACAGGGATTTTGGTTTGTTTTTAAACAACTGGTTAATTTTATGAGCATTGATGACAATCTAGCAATAACAACAGTAATAACATATTATGGACCAAACTGAAAACCACAGGGGGTCAGAAAGATATGTGTTCCCTGTGGATAGCATTGCTCAGTTAGATAAGTGTGTTATGGGGGTGTTCTCTTTCCTCTAAATTTTCAGGTATTGGTTACAGCCAGAGGCAACAGTCTTGTGATTTGGTATGACAAAAAACTATAGACAACATATTCAAACATGAGTACCTAACATTAGACTCTAAATCCAAATAGGACTTAAGTGATGCATATAACTTGTGCTATCCCTCTGACCAAGGGTGAATTTTATCACTGCCAAAACGAGGGCTGATTTTCAGAGATGCTCTGTACTCTAAGAGGGAGCAGTCAATAGGAGTTTTCAGTGCTCAGTATGTCTAAAAACCAGGCCAAACATTTTAGGGCCTGATCTAAAGCCCATTGAAATCAGTGAAAAGACTCCCATTAATTTTAGTGGGTTGGAAATCAGATCATAGGATCTAGGGGCCTATTGTTATGCACCAAAGTTTGCAAATGTTGGTCTATGTATCTATAATGCACTAAAATCTAAACCTTGGGTAATCAGGCTCTGGCTCATCTCAGAAGCATACTGGTGTTCAGTATTTGATTTTTTTCAAATGTATGTTTTAAATAAATATACAGATTAGCTATGGGTAAATGCATTCAAAATATGTTCCTTCTAGCTAGATGTGTTTGTGTGTTTGTATGTATACAAATAAAATTATTTAGGTGAATATCCATATATCTTGTACATTAAAATAAAATCTACACTACACAGCAAAAAAAAGGAGATAAACTGTGCTTTCAGAATTCCTTCTGCATTACTCATGGATCCTCTTAGCTAGTCATGTTTTCCCTTTCCATTTGTGGAGAGTGTCACCATACCATAGCCCCCATGGAGCTGATATACTGTTCATTGGTCAGCTCCCCTTAATGTGTCTTTCCCTCTCAACATTTGCATGCGTTAACTTTGCTGTTTTGCCTTTCTTTTCCCTGCACCACTACTGAACATCCCGGAGTAAGATTCTTAGGGCTTGTCTACATGGAGCAGAAATGTGCACTATAGAAATCACAACCAGCTGTGCGCATTGCTGGTCTGTGTAGGACACCCCTAGAGTTGCTTTTAAATACAAAACTAAAAAAAATGACAGTCATTTTTTTAGATCTAAGGGATCTGGATTTTAATTCTGCAATTTCATTTCCCACCCACCCCCATTTTGAAGCAGAATGAGAAGGAAAGAAAGAAATTTCCCATGGAAAAAAAAAAGTTCCATTCCATAGTTCATTTTGAGTTGATCAAAATGTTTCATTTAGATAAAATCAAAAACATTTTGTTCAATTTAGAGTTTTGAAAACATTTTTATTAGGGCTGTCAATTAATCTCAGTTAATGCATGCTATTAAGGCAAAATAAATTAATTAGATTAAAAAATAGTTGAGCTTTAGTTGAGCTAATAACTTCCATCCTGAACACCCCTTGTGCATCCTGTCAAATAAGTCCTCATAGTCCTGAATGCTGTGCAGATTAATCACCTCCTCCTGTAGTTTTCTTATCAACTGACTGAGGGACTCCACCAACAGACACCTCTCACACCAGGTGGTTTCCCTTGCCTGGCTGTCTGTGGCAGGGATATGCAGGCTGCATTCCTGGCAAATCACGACCAGGACCTGAGCAGAGGCCTCTAGGATCAGGATACCTGTCTGGCCTGGAGCCCCATAGATGCAGGCAAACAAAAATCTAGCTGTGGTGTTGATGACCATATACTTTTCCTCTTATCGTGGGTTCTTGCTTGTGGAGCATCTGTACTGTGAAGAAAGACTACATCCTCTGCTGGCAAACTCAGATGGCCAATTCCCTTAGTCTCCCAGTTTCCTTCATCTTACAAGCCAGTAGGAGCCTCTGATTATTTTTTTTAAAGCTACCCCACACTCATACTATAGGCCACAGGTGGAAAAGGTGACTCCCCTCCATCCCCTTTCACTCAGCTACCTCCGGCTTATTAAAACAAAACAAAAAAACTGCACTGCTACTCACCTAACTGAAGGTCAGTCTAGCCTAGATAGTCTGTCAGAAACTAAGAGTATGTCTACACTACGAAATTAGGTCGAATTTAGAGAAGTCGATTTTTAGGAAGCGATTTTATACAGTCGATTGTGTGTGTCCCCACTAAGCGCATTAAGTCAGCGGAATGCGTCCACAGTACCATGGCTAGCATCGACTTTCAGAGTGTTGCACTGTGTTTAGCTATCCCACAGTTCCCGCAGTCTCCGCTGCCCATTGGAATTCTGGGTTGAGCTCCCAATGCCTGATGTGGCAAAAACATTGTCGCGGGTGATTTTGGGTACATGTCGTCAGTCGCCCCTCCCTCCATGAAAGCAAAGGCAGACAATAATTTCGCACCTTTTTTCCATGCAGACGCTATACCACTTTCAGCAAACAGTGCAGTAGGACAGCTAATCGTCATTATCCAACCACCGCTTCCACGGCAACTCTGTTCTCCTGCAGAAGCCATACCACGGCAAGCATGGAGCCCACTCAGCTGACCGCTGCTGTTGTGAGCATTGTAAACATCTCGCGCATTATCCTGCAGTATGTGCAGAACCAGAACCTGCAAACACAGGCGAGGAGGCGACAACAGCGCGATCACAATAGTGGTGAGGACATGGACACAGACTTCTCTCAAAGCGTGAGCCCTGGCAATTTGGACATCATGGTGGTAATGGGGCAGGTTCATGCTGTGGAACGCTGATTCTGGGCCTGGGAAACAAGCACAGACTGGTGGGACTGCATAGTGTTGCAGGTCTGGGATGATTCCCAGTAGCTGCAAAACTTTCGCATAAATAAATAAATAAATAAATGGAGATATCCCATCTCCTAGAACTGGAAGGGACCTTGAAAGGTCATCGAGTCCAGCCCCCTGCCTTCGCTAGCAGGACCAAGTACTGATTTTTCCCCAGATCCCTAAGTGGCCCCCTCAAGGATTGAACTCTCAACCCTGGGTTTAGCAGGCCAATGCTCAAACCCCTGAGCTATCCCAGAATCCCATTGCAGCAAAACTATCCACTATGACCTGCACATTTCCCAAACTGTGGTGGGGCGATGGACGGAACACATATCCTTATCTTGGGACTGGACCACCTTGGCAGCCAGTACATAAACTGAAAGGGGTACTTTTCAATGGTGCTGCAAGCACTGGTGGATCACAAGGTACATTTCACTGACATCAGTGTGGGATGGCCAGGAAAGGTACACGATGCTCACATCTTCAGGAACTCTGGTCTGTTTGAACAGCTGCAGGAAGGAACTTACTTCCCAGACCAGAAAATAACTGTTGGGGAAATTGAAATGCCAATAGTTATCCTTGGGAACCCAGCCTACCCCTTAATGCCATGGCTCATGAAGCCATACACAGGCACCATGGACAGTAGTAAGGAACTGTTCAACTATAGGCTGAGCAAGTGCAGAATGGTGGTAAAATGTGCATATGGATGTTTAAAAGTGCACTGGCGCAGTTTACTGACTTGGTTAGACCTCAGCAAAACCAATAACTGTTATTGCCACTTGCTGAGTGTTCCACAATATCTGTGAGAGTAAGGGGGAGACATTTATGGTGGGGTGGGAGGTTGAGGCAAATCACCTAGCCACTGATTACACACAGCCAGACACCAGGGTGATTAGAAGAGCACAGCAGGGCGTGCTGTGCATCAGAGAAGCTTTGAAAACCAGTTTCATGACTGGGCAGGCTACGGTGTGACACTTCTGTTTGTTTCTCCTTGATGAAAACCTGCCTTCTTGGTTCACTCTACTTCCCTGTAAGCCAACCACCCTTCCCCCTTCGATCACTGCTTGCAGAGTCAATAAAGTCATTATCGTTTCAAAATCATGCATTCTTTATTCATTCATCACACAAATAGGGGGATAACTGCCAAGATAGCCCGGGAGGGGTGGGAGAGGAGGGAAGCACCGGGGGTGGGAGGGGGGATGAGGGGAGGAGGGAAGGACAAGTCCACATTGCACTTCAAAACTTACTGAATGCCAACCTTCTGTTGCTTAGGCAGTCCTCTGGGGTGGAGTGCTTGGGTGCCTGGAGCACCCTCCCTCCCCGTGTTCTTGGGCGTCTGGGTGAGGAGGCTATGGAACTTGGGGAGAAGGGTGGGCGGTTACACAGGGGCAGCAGTGGCGATCTGTGCTCCTGCTGCCTTTGCTGCAGCTCCACCAGATGCCAGATCATATCAATTTGATCCCCCAGTAGCCTCAGCATTGAATCCTGCCTCTGTGCATCGCGCTGCTGACATCTCTCATCTTGCTCCCGCCACCTCTCATCTCGTTCATCCCCTCCTGTCCTCGCATTCATTTTCTGCTTTCCTGGACTCTGACATTGTTTGCCTCCACGCAGTCTGCTGAGCTCTTTCAGTGCAGGAGGACTGCATGAGCTCAGAGAACATTTCATCACGAGTGCATTTTTTTCACTTTCTTATCTGCGCTAGTCTTTGGGATGGAGATGATAGGGTTAGAGTCGAAATATTTGCAGCTGCGGGAGGAAAAAAAGGGAGAGTAGTATTTAAAAAGACACATTTTAGAGAACAATGGGTAGACTTTTTCACAGTGAACCAAGCTGTTATCATTACATAGCACATGTACTTTTGGGACAAGGTCGCATTTTGCCTCTTATATTGAGGGCCTGCCGGTTTGGTGTGAGAGATCACACACGCAGGGCCGGGCAACAGAATTCGTCTTGCAGGCAACCATGGAAAGCCACAGTCTTTCAGCTTCTTCAACCTTCAAAACATGTGGGAATGGTTTCAAACAGCAGCGCCCTCCTTTCCCATACCGAGCACCAGTTGGATTGGCCATTTAAAAGGAGGGGCTGTACTGGCCGCAAATGCATCCCAAGTCTTCAGGGCAAATTAATCATTAAACACACTTGCTTTTAAACCATGCATTATATTTACAAAGGTACACACACCAGAGGTGCCTTCTCCGGCTTCATGGTCCACAAGCCTGGCTTGGGAGGGTTGGGAAGGTATTAGCTCAGGGTGATAAACAGTTCCTGGCTGTCAGGGAGAATGGTTTCTCCACTTGCATGCTGTGCACTGTCCTCATCCTCCTCCACCTCATCTTCCTTATCCCCAAAATCCTCATCTCTGTTGCATGAGACTCCCCCTTGCAGGTGTCCACGGACGGGATGGGGTAACGGTAGGGCCCCCCCCTAGAATTGCATGCAGCTCATCATAGAAGCAGCATGTCTGGGGCTCTGACCAGGAATGGCCTTTTCCTCTTTGGTAGGCTTGCCTGAGGTCCTTAATTTTCATGTGGCACTGCTGCGGATACCTGTTGTAGCCTCTGTCCATCATGCTCTTGGAGATTTTTTCAAATATTTTGGCATTTCGTCTTTTGGAACGGCATTCTGATAGCATGGAATCGTTTCCCCAAACAGCGATCAGATCCAGTACTTCCTGTTTGGTCAATGCTGAAGCCCTTTTGTGATTCTGGAACTGCATGGTCACCTGTGCTGATCAGCTCGCCATGCTGGCCAAACAGGAAATGAAATTCAAAAGTTCCCGGGGCTTTTGCTGTGTACCTGGCTAGTGCATCTGAGTTGAAAATGCTGTCCAGAGCGGTCACAATGGAGCACTCTGGGATAGCTCCTGGAAGCCAATACAGTCGAATTACGTCCATGCTACCCCAAATTCGACCCAGTGATGTTGATTTCAGCGCTAATCCCCTCATCAGGGAGGGGTACAGAAATCGATTTTAAGAGCCCTTTAATTTGACAAAAATGGCTTTGTCGTGTGGATGGGTGCAGGGTTAAATCTGCTAAATTCGACAAAACTCGTAATGTAGACCAGGGCTAAGCCCACATTTCAAACACTGCAAACAAGCCAAATCCAATGGCAAGTTCAAAGCACAAAAAAGTGCTTTCTTTTTGCCCCTGCAACATGCACAAAAGCAATAAGGCAAAATTAACCCAGAGATCTTCACCCACTGACTTAGTCTCCCAGCTGACTTTGTCTGATCACCTAGGTGTATGTTCTTAAGTGCTTTATTCGACTGAAGTCTAGTGCAGCCCCCATTCTTGGTGTTTTGTCCTGCTTTTTTCTTTCTGTATCAATTTCCTTCCTTTTCTCTCTCTCTTCCCTTTCTTTTAGTCTCCTTTTCTGTCCCCTTGGTGTTTCTCTTTCATGTCTTGTTTTACTTCCAAGTCCCTCTCTCTCCTTCTGCCCCTTCATTTTCTTAGATTCTTCTTTGCAGGCTACTGTGATTCTAAAGGAGCAATTTGGAGCAGCATGAAAGAGCTTAAATAAAAAAGAGAAGGGGAAATGGAGGATGCCAGTAAATGCCTCAGAGATGACTTAAAATACTCAAAAGGTACTTTAGAAATATAAGTGCCCTGGAGCCCTGCTAGGCAGGTACTTCAGAAAAATAGGTATCCTGCTCAAAAAATACCCCAGAGCACTCCAAATCATAGTAACTGCAAACTCAGTGTATGAAATGAAAAATCCACGTCCAATGCACTGGGGAAGCTTTTAGGGATGTGCAATCACCGTTGCCTTTTTTGTTATGTGCTGCACACTTTCACAGTATAATTGCGGTTAAAAAAGCCAACAGGGTGCAGAGATCACAAAACAAAAAGCACTTCAGCCTTTCCCACCCTTTGGCCCCAACAATAACCTTTCTTCAGTACTGTATTGATTTTCCTCACTCTTAGCACATCATTTCTTGCCTCAAGCAGGAAGCTGTAGAATGGAGACATTTTCCCTCCCCTCAAATACCTTTCAGATGAGTACTTCCATACCAGTGGGCAGATTTAAAAACTTACAGCGCCTCCTTTTAAAATGTGCGTATAAAAATGTAGTTGTTTGGGGTTTCTTCGACCCTTCCTGACACCAGGGATACAAGTCCAGCTGTCTCATAACTGGGGATACATGTCAAGTAATTATTGGCAGACCTATGAATTGATCAGGAAAAATTAATATGGTAGGATATTAACCCCCCAAATTTAAAATTCAAACCCTGATCAAACATTAATCATAAAATTACTGTTGTTCTTTTGACCTGTGTTTTAGATTATCCCAAGAGATATTTTACATCACACAAAATGGTAACGCTAGCCTATTGAGTCTTATTCTCTTGTGTCTGTATTATCCTGTGCTGTGGAGAAGAGAGTCATAGTTCTTCTTTTCGTCAGTACATTTTCCCTCAATATAATGAGGCACTATTATTTGGGGAATTAAGAGTCCTGTGCTTTTGTGTTTTTGCTTTACCCCTACGGTTATGTAAACTTTTTGAGGCGATGATATTTAAGATCATGGGAACATTTGGAGGGAAATAAAGATCATTCTTTATTCTTAGGGAAAATAAGATCATTCTTAGGCTGAAGAAATATTCACTGTCACTGAATATCTTTGCCCAGATGGCGTCTGTGGCTCAATTAGCGCATTACATGGAAGATGATTTAAGATACACTTTTGTACTGGAAGTAATTATAAGTGATTAAAGTAAAAGAGAGCACAACTTATAAGGGTCACACAGTGCTGGCAGAAAGAATTGCCAACTTCCTGTGACATATTTTTTTGTCAGGCAGTCTCATTAAGTCTACTCTATGCTGTCTCCTAGCTCCTCTCTTTCAAAGTTTATAATGAACATGGATGCGTGTATCTAAATATCCACATACTTCAGGCCTATATATGATCAAGATGCACCTGGATTTATAGGCAATTGAAACGAAAAGTTATAGCTGGGAATTACAAACATGAGTAAGAGTTAGGTGCCCAACTCCTACTGAAATTCATTGCAAGTTCAGAGTGGGTTTTTTCAAAAGCACTTAAGTGACTTAGGAATACAAGTCTCTTGATTTCAGTGTGACTTGTGAGCCTAAAACACTTAGGCACCTTTGAAAATGCTAGATATAATTTCATTGAGTACATATGCAGCTCTGATTGGTATTAATGTGCCAGAGACTGAGGGCAGTATGTAATTATTATTCATTATAGTAGATAGCTATAGGAAACAGAGTATTATGTGAGAGGAAAAACAATGGTATTACCTCATAAATAGAGGGGGTCATTGTAAAATACCATAGAATGTGCTTATTAAGGCCTCTGTTCCAGAGCAAAGTGGATGAGCGGCAAGATATAGTGCTGTGCCAAAGATACTGGGGCGGGGGGAGAGGCTGCTGAACATAGTACTTCATTATGCACTGGAGTATAGTTGATCACCTGTCCTTTAATTAGACCATATTTCTACCCCTATCGCCCCTATTTGTCTGCTATTCACCAAGCCTTTGTTCAGTGCAAATGGAGAGGATTGCTCATATGTGAACAATGTACATATTTCCGTCATGGGTGCTGAGCAATCCCCACATGGTGAGCACTCATCCATGCTTCTAGCAGTAACAATTTCCTCCCTGCAGGACTGAGTCCTAGTTCAAATGCTTTACAATATGAACCCTAGTCATCAGCTGCCAGGTTAGTTGATGGAGTGCTGCTGTGCTATGGAAACTCCTTCTGGAATCTGCCTTATGTGCCAAAAAACCCCACCCCAAATTGAAATGTTTTTGTTTCAGCATCTTTATATGAAACATTTTTATTTTTCTATTCAAAATTACTTTGTTTCAAAACGTATATAGTTTTTAAGTTTCCAAAGTCTTTAAAAAACAAAACCAAAACATTTTGTTTGTTGTGAAACATACTTTTTGGTTTGCCAGTTTTTTTTGTAAATGTTCCAGGTTGATCCTAAATTATTTTGTAATTTTTTTTCAGTGTGGCCAGTGAACCAAACATCAGTTATTCACACAGTTCCAACTGCAAACAATTAATAGATTCCAAAGCCAGAAGGGACCACATAGTTTGACCTCCTATATAGCACAGGCCATAGAACAGGAATCGGCAACCTTTGGCACACGGCCTGTCAGGGAAATCCGCTGGCGGGCCAGGCCGGTTTGTTTACATGCAGCGTCCGCAGGTTCGGCCGATCGCAGCTCCCACTGGCTGCAGTTCGCCGCTCCAGGCCAATGGGGGCTACGGGAAGCCATGCGGGCTGAGGGATGTGCTGGCCACCACTTCCCACAGCCCCCATTGGCCTGGAACAGCGAACCGCGGCCAGTGGGAGTTGCGATCAGCCGAACCTGCGGACGCTGCAGGTAAACAAACCGGCCCGGCCTGCTAGCAGATTTCCCTGAGAGGCCGCATGCCAAAGGTTGCCAATCCCTGCCATAGAACTTCCCCAAAATAATTCCTGGAGCATACCTTATAGAAAAAAATATCCAATATTGATTTAAAATCTTTCCCCTGCAGTTATTTTGCTCCTTAGAACCCTCCCTCACAGTAGAATTTTAATGATATTGTAAAACATGATACAAATATTTTCCATAATTGACTAACATAGCAAAATGTATTTTTTTCCCTAGCAGGACAGACTGTCTGGAGAGATAAAAGAAAAAGTAAAATACAGTTACCATTGTTTATCAGATTCCGAGCAACTTCAAAGAAGGAATCAGAATGTAAAATATCTTATTAAAATAGAAATGTCAAGCCTAGGATGAGCTCTGAAAGACTATAAAAGGTAAAGTTCCCTTTTAAATACCATGGCATTGCTAGTTCATTAACTAGGAACTCGGATTGTTAACTAAGCTGTCAACTAGAATTTAGAATTAATTATACAGAAATAGCACTTTGATTTTCTTAGTCGTTACAAAGATTTAAATGCCGCCTCTTAATACCTGATTTTTCAGTAATGAGAATTAGATATTGAACAAAATGCCAGTCTTCTTAACAGTGATGCATGTGCTGTGTGTGCATTTTGGGGAAGTGGGAAAAGGTGATGCCATGTTCAGCCACCTTGTACCAGACAAATGATCCCTCTGTTTGGGGCTTTTGAGGAAATATAATGGGCAAGGGTAAGGATCCCATCAGCCCCCTGAAAGGAAGGAACAGTGGTAAAGGGGCTAGTCTGGGATTCAGGAGACTACGGTTCAATGGCTTCTTGTGTGATCTTGGTCAAATCATGTAGTCTTTCTATGACTCAGTTCCAAATGAGGACAATAGCCCTTCTCTACCTTCCAGGGGTGTTGTGAGAATAAATACATCCCAGATTGGGAGGCATTCAGATACTATGGTAACACAATCCTATAAGTAGTGCAGGGTTAATTTTTTTGGCAAAAAAATGCAGGTTCAGTGACACCCAAGTCTTTGACAAATTCATGTAGGTTCTGTGGCCTGCTCCATCGGCAGGGCAGTGCATGCTACCCCTTCCTCAGGATAGATGTAGTAGTTAGTATTGACCATTAGCCTGATTGTGGGATACATATAGGCAACGAGGCTGATTCTCTTCTCACTTTCACAAATATTACCACCATGAACTTAAAAGGAGTTTCTCTTGATTTTTCACCAGTACAACTAAGAGGGGAAGTAGGGCAATGCTTAGGGGACAGCTGAAGGCAAACCCAGCCCAAGTCTTTCTTTCTATAAGACACAGTGCCAAGCCACTATGCTGGTTCAACAAACTTATACGTGTAATGATCTCCATTTCCCACTTCTGCTCAGTTGGAGATATTCCAATCCAAAGATATTTTTTTTAAGAGAGGCATTCTCTTTGTATTAAACATCTTCATTTCCCTCTTTCCTTCTACAGTAGTTGCAAAATGATTTCCTCACCCACTCCTTTTGTGATTAATAAATATACTTAGTGAATAAACAGAATTATTTCCCTTTCCTCACCCCCCTCCTAGCTACCATGTCATACTCCCTGACCTGATTTCTGTTATTACTAATAAGCGCTAAGTACCAATGTGTAAGTACTACATAATCATATTAAGTTATTATTCAGGATGAATAATACATTAGTCTAACAACACTGACTATTCTGCTCACTTGTTATTTGGGAGTTGATAAAAGTGAATAGTTGTGAAGAAGCGTAATTCCAGTTGCCAAATTAGTCATCTACAATTTATTGCACCTATTTTCAGTGGTAATTAATTGTTTCTCTTGCTTTCCTTTGCTTTTTTTCACCCCCTCCCCTATTTCCTCACCCCCCCCTCCAAAAAAAACCCCACAAAACAAAACAAAATGAACCCAAAACCTTGAAGCTCAAGAAATAGCTCCATTCAAATTCTGACAACAAATAGTAGAATCTTTTGTTTACCCATTAACCCATCCTTACTGTCCTCATTATTGTTTATGGTTTTAGTTGCTTAGTGCTATAATTGAGCACAGCACTTTACAGGTAAATTAAAGACTGGGGCAAGATCCTCAGCTGGTGTAAATCGATGCTGCATCATTAAAATCAAGGACGATGCAGCAATTTACACAGGCTGAGGATCTGGTTTTCTAGCTCTGTCCTAAGCTTATGTTACGTCCTTGGAAGACCCCTGTTGCTCACCTGAAAGACCAGAACTGACCTTCAGTGAAGAAATGGGCAATCCACTCATTTTCACGTTGCCTGGATTTTTGTTGGATGGGCTCCTAAACTTCACTTGAGAATTAAACTATCAACCACCAAGAGAGGCGCTTCTTCCCTAGATAATCATGCATAAACAACCTACCATCATAAAGAGACTAAAGGTCAGTGAGGGGAAAAATGAGGCACAGCTATACTCTGATGCTGGCAAGGTAAGAGGTGTTGCCAGCTCATGATTTTTTCCATGAGTCTTTCGATATTTGGTATTTTTCTTAAAGTCCCAGATCCTGAGGTCATGTTAATTACATGAAAATTTCAGCTTTTTTAAAAAGTGAGTTTCTAGCCCTCATAGTTGCAGAGAAAAGCTTGAAAATGTGCCTCCTAAAGTCTCAAAATGCAAATGAAAAGACCCCCAAATTCATTGCATTTTAAAATCTCATGATTTTTTGGAGCCTGATAGTTTCTGAATGGTTGGGGTTGGCAAATAGGGGCTAGCCCACAATATTAATAGAAATGCTCAAAATAGGGACATAGGAATTGTCCCAATAGTCCAGATTAATGATCCCATCTAGTCCAGTATCTTGCATTAGGAGTGTTGGCCATTATCAACAGCTTCTAATCCCATAATTTAGATGGCGCAACCTATACTCACTGCAATCACCTTGGATATGTAGTGAGCTGTTTACACCGTATAAAAATATGGTATATGTCTTATAGAACATATAGAAAGAAAAGATCCTTGCCCAATAAAAGTTACAATTGTGAACTATTAGGTAGGTCTCAGTATCAGAATTTAACAAAACATAATATGCATAAGGGAAATAATGTAGGATTTTATTTAAAGAAACGTAGGAAATAATTTTGGCAGCTATAGACACATACAATTTGGCTTCTGCTATGTTCTTCAAATATATTTCTTCCTCATTGTTCCTAGAATATAAAGCCTCAAAGGAGATTATAACTAGGAGAAAAAGATGCTTTTATTGACACTTCTCTGTCAGTAATGTATGTAGATCTGGAGAAGATTTTAATAAGAATATTTCCTTCTGTTTAAATAAAAAAATCTCATTAAAATAACTGAATAATAAGCATCTGCTTAAATTTTGAACTTGTCTACACAAGGCAGCAAAGCGCACCAGAGGGTGTCATTTGTAAAGCACACGAATGTTCTGAGCCCTAACTGCTCCATGTAGAATCAATCCTGCTCTAAAAGTTACCTACGTTGTGTTAACATAATCTGGAACAATATCAGTGAAAACTAGGTACCATTCAGAGAGTCCCAGAAGGGTCTATGCCAGGCAATTCGAGTGCAACACATTAGAGCGTTCTCCAATTTGCACCCCTGTAACTTGCTGGTGTTGTGTAGGCAAGCCATTGGTTAATTTAAATTGAGGCTTTGTGACTTTAACAGAATTTTATGCTCAGGAAGACTCTGGGCTTATCTACACAACAGTCTATTGCTCAGCAAACCAGAGTGTGAATGTACAATATACTAGACATACAAGGGTATGTCTTCACTAGCAACGTTAAAGCACTGCCACGGCAACGCTTTAACATAGCTGTGTAGTCGCGGCACCAGCGCTGAGACAGAGCTCTCCCAGCGCTATAAAAAACCTACCTCCATGAGGGGAGTAGCTACCAGCACTGGGAGCGCAGCACACTGTCTACGCTGCCACTTTATAGCACTGAAACTTGCAGCGCTCGGGGGGGGGAGGGGGAGGAAGGGTGTTCTTTCACACCCCTGAGCGAGAAAGTTGCAGTGCTATAAAGTGACAGTGTAGAGAAGGCCTTAGTCATTGCGTGGGCCATGCTACTGCACACTAAAATCCTGTACAGTATGTCAAACCGAAATGCAGAACTTATAGTGCACAGTAGCCGGCTCTACATGGTAACTTAATGCATGGAGTGGTAATGCACTATAGATTCAAACCCTGGCTTGCTGTGCACTAACATACCATGTAGATAAGCCTGTAAGAATTAGAGCTGGTAGGAAAATAGAATTTTTGTTCCTCAGGAAATTCTGATATTTTGGAATTTGTTTTCATTCTGAATCCAAACAAAAAGTCAAAATGGCAACATTTACCACAACATGAAATTTCAAAAATATTTCATTTAAGGAAATACCAAAATGACTGTTGAAATATTGTTAGGTTATGTTATATTATAATATGTAAATTTTCACCAGCTCTTCTACAAATAAAAGAGCAGTCACAATTTAGTTGAAGGTATACATAACTTGTGCAGGTTAGTCCTTTTGTAAAAAATAGAGCAGTACCTATAGAGCAGGGGTTGGCAACCTTTCAGAAGTGGTGTGCCGAGTCTTCACTTATTCACTTTAACTTAAGGTTTTGCATGCTGGTAATACATTTTAACGTTTTTAGAAGGTCTCTTTCTATAAGTCTATATGATATAACTAAAGTATTGTTGTATGCAAAGTAAACAAGGTTTTCAAAATGTTTAAGAAGCTTAATTTAAAATTAAATTAAAATGCTGATCTTATGCTGCTGGCCCACTCAGTCCGCTGCCGGCCTGGGGTTCCGTTCACCTAGTTCGGCAGCGGGCTGAGCAGGCCTGTGGGACCCCGGCTGGCAAGGGGCCGGCAGCTGGGACCCCAGATTGGGGGTGCAGGTGGGAATGTGGGGGGGGTGCAGGAGCTCCCGTTTGGTGCTCAGGGTGGGGGTGGGGGTGTGAGGGGGTGCAAGAATCAGGGCATGGGGTGGGGGAGGTCTGGGTATGTGTGGGGGGGAGCAGGAGTCAGAATGGGGGCTGGAGGTGTGTGAGGGGGTACAAGGGTTAGGGCAGAGGGCTGTGTGTGTGTGAGAGGATGCAGGGGTCAGGGCAGAGGGCTATGTGTGTGTGTGTGTGTCGTGTAGAGGTCAGGGCAGAAGGCTGGGTGTTTGAGGGGGGTTCAGGGGTCAGGGCAGAGGGCTGTGGGGGGGGGTTCAGAGCAGAGGGTTGGGTGTGTGTGGGGAGTGCAGGGGTCAGGGCAGAGGGCTAGGTGTGTGTGTGGGGGTGCAGGGGTCAGGGCAGGGACCACAGACTGGGGGTGGGAATGGGGGGGAGGGTGCAGGAGCTCCCGTTTGGTGCTCAGGGTCAGGGTGGGGATGTGTGTGTGGGGGTGTAAGAGTCAGGGCATGGGGTGGGGAGGTGGGGAGGTGTGGTGGGTGCAGGAGTCAGAACGGGGGCTGGAGGTGTCTGAGAGGGTGCAGGGGTCAGGGCAGACAGCTGTGTGTGTGTGGGGGGGGTTCATGGGTCAGAGCGGAAGGCTGGGTGTGGGGGGGGGTTCATGGGTCAGGGCGGGGGCGGGGGGTGGGTGGGGGTTCAGGAGTCAGGGCTGAGGGCTGGGGTGCTCAGCTCGTGGGGGTGCTCACGGCAGGGGGCTGGAGGGGATGTGCCCCATCCCCACCCCTTTCCCTAGGGTCCTGTCCCCACCTTTTCTCTGCCTCCTCCCTGGAGCAGCGAGCACGCTGCGGCTCAGCTCCATTCCGCTCCACTCTCCCTCACAAGGGTGATCAGCTGATTGGTGGCAGGGAGAGGGACAGGAAGGAGGACGGGCAGGAAAGCACCATGCTGAGGGAAGAAGCAGGGGAGGGGTAAGCTTGGCTGCCGGCATGACCAAGCTTCTGCCTCTTGCCCCCGCAGGAGAAATCGGTGGGTGGGAGGGCTGAGTGGGCCAGGACCCCAGCAGGCAGCAGCGTGACATCAAAAATCGGCCCGCATGCTGTCTTTGGCACGCGTGCCACAGGTTGCCGACCCCTGCTATAGAGCTTAGTCCTGTTATGAAGATGTAATATAAATACTTTTACTATGTACACATCAGCTCTGATCCTGATAGTCATTCCTCCTGGGTGTAACCTGGTGCCTGAACAGAGCCCCCCACTGTAGTCAGATGATCTCCATGCAGGCACAGGTGTAGCCTATAGCAGTGGTTCTCAAACTTTTTATCCGCGGACCACTTGAAAATTGCTGAGGGTCTCGGCAGACGACTTAATGATCTTTCCAAATGTTTTTTGTACCGTTAGCTAACTATTGTAAAGCGCTTTGGATAAAAGCACTATATAAAAAAAAAACTTATAATAATTTAAAGTTTTTTTTTGTTCTACAAATAAAAGCACACACCTCATATTTTAATATCAGTAATCTTACCCTTCTAATGCGGTGGATGTTCCCTCTCTCCCACACCATGGCAGCCCCCAAGCTGGGGCTGGGAAGGAGTGGGGCCTCCCCTCTCTCCCCTGCCGTGGCAGCCCCTGAGCTGGGGCTGGGAAGAAGGGGGGTCTCTCCCCCACCGCAGCAACCCACGAGCTGGGGCTGGGAAGGAGGGCCATCTGTCCCTGGCAGCCACAGCCCTGGAGCTGGGGAAATCCACTTCTTTCTCTGTCTGATTCAGCCCTGCACATCCCAAATTCCCCATCCCCTCTTCTCACCCCATTGCCCCCTCCCAACTACCCCCTATTGCCCCCAAGGCCACCACCTCACCTTACATGTGCCTCTTCTCCAGGGACCAGGCACCTAATTAGTGGAGCTACGCCAGCGCGGCTCCAGAAATTAGGTGGGTGGCCCTTCATTTTCTTGTGTGCAGCTGCTTATGCGTGCACCTTAGGTGGAACTATCCACGGACCACCTGGATGGAGTTCACAGACCACTGGTGGTCTGTGGACCACAGTTTGAGAACCTCTAGTCTATAGGATGGTTTGGGTAATGAAATAAGTAGAAGTAAGGTTTGGGGCCTAAGTTAGCTTAAGTGTACAGGAGTATGTGAAATTGAAGTTGGTAGTGTGAGAAAATTGGAGGCAGAGTGTTATGGGAAAGTAAGATTAGCAAGGACATTATCATTATGTTTTGGTTATAATTGGCTTGAGTAAGGTTTTCAATAAATATTTTTAAGAATTGAGTGTTTTTATTAAAATGTCATCTATATTTGTAGTATGAGAAGGACATCAGTGCAGATGTTAATTTAAATAATGTGTAATGTAAATTGCCATAAGAAGGTGGCAGAAATATAATTATGGTTAGGGGCATTTTAATGATAATTAGTATTATAATACATTATAAAAGGAGTAGTTTTGCTAAATTGAAGGAGAGGTCCAATTAACATCAAATGGATACTGTTAGGTTCCAGGATTATAAAACTGTATTTCACTCTTTTGTCAGTGGACTGATGATCCATTGATACACCATTCCATCTGTGAGTGTAAGTATAACTGTAGTATCGTGTCAGAAGTAATTGCGTGCTGGTTTGCATAACTAATCATTTGTCTTTTTAATACAGTTTGTTTGTATCATTCAAACTTTGCCTGGTGATCCTCTACTAATTTTCTGTAACCGACTTGAAACTTGAAACTAAGTTGGGGTTCATTGCACCCTTATCTTAAGCAACTTAATTTGAATTGGGAATATTTGAACATCAAGGTTACAAAATGTTATGGAGCTCCAGCCATAGGGAGTGATTTTCAGGGTCAGATCCTAGGTATATACATTAGGAGCATGATCCTGCGCCACTGAATTCAGTGGTGTAGAACTGACCCCTAAATAAATAGATTTACTTCTAACTCGTGTGGTGCTGAGTCCTCCTTTCACCCCTTTCCCATCTCTCCAAAATCCTTTGATACCATTATGTAGTGGGTCTTACCTTGCATGTATTTTATGTGTAATAGCTTTCTTCAACTCGGTATGACCCCACTTTTATAAATTAATGCTTCAAGTATACATTATACCTGGACACCTTGAAATCCTAGAACCTAAAGGACACTTTTTCACAAATAAATATTGCTCTTACTTCAAGATGTGCTTTAATAAAACACTAGCTTTCCACTCTGACAGTTCAACTCTCCTCTTTGCATTTCAGACTCCAAGAATTGTTAACAAGGATGTGGGAGGGAAAGCAATATACCTAGATGAAGTGAGCTGTGCATGAAATCAATATTGATTTGCATATACACTTTGCTCTGGATGTTTGTAGAGTGCAAAGGGATTTTTTGAATGTCTAAATGCTTTAAATAATAGCCCTTCTCCAGGAGTACATTGTATATCACCAAATAACAAAACCACCTATCTTATCTTAATTTACAATGCCTCCTGGCTTTCAGAACTCAGTCCAGTAAATGACCAGCTATACATGCTCTTCTCTCTACCACATCTACAGGAAAAGTACATAGTTGCAGTAAGTAGGTCAAACATATTACTCCTGTACTGAAGAAAACAATCTGTTAAAATTCACATTCCTGTGCAGGTTTTATCACTGTAGATCAAAAGACCATTCTTTGAAGGATGAAGAATGCAGCCTAAATCCTCCCCTACACCCTTTTGGCTGTGTTATTGGGAGATATGGATTGTTGCTGCCCACATGAAGAGCATCCCTGATGAATCCTGCCAGCACAGAGTAAGAGGGTTCGAGGAGGTAGGCAGAGGCATGCTCAGGAACAAGAGTGGCGCCAGGGTTTTTGCCACCCTAGGCGGCAGCGCTCCTCCTCTGAGCATTCGGCGGCGGGGGTCCTTCCGCTCCACATCTTCGGGGCACTTCGGTGGCGGGTCCCGGAGCGAGTGAAGGGCCCACCGCCAAATTTCTGCCGAAGACCCGGAGCAGAAGGACCCCCCGCTGCTGAATTTCCGCCGAGGATGGCAAAATTCCGCCCCCCAAATCCTGCCGCCCTAGGCGATCGCCTAGGGTTGCCTAGTGTAAGCGCTGGTCCTGCTCATGAACACACCTTACTGCTACTCCAGAAAGCAGCAGTAAGTACTCCAGTAGCTCATACTATTGACTGTAGCAAACAGGCCTGGCAGTCACCAACCCCTTCTCCCCCACCCAAAGAAAACAACCCACAACAGAAGACCATGCCCTCTTGGAACTCTTGTCTGATGGGTGTTTTAGCTAGAGCTTTCCTCCTAGTGCTAGGTGAATATCTTGCCTGCTACTGTATGGGTGAATTAAGGGGAAAAGAGTCTCCCTGTGCCCTACCACTCCTAAACACACCCATCCAACATAAAAGAGAGCTGGCTCCTTTATATGATGTTGCATGATTTCAAAATATTGGTTCATGAAATTTAAATAGTCTTATCCAGCAGTCAAAACAGTATAGTTACAATGCTGAGCACATGACTATAACAGTACCCTAGTTGAAATAGAATTCATTAGTTGGCAAATGTACTGAATTCATTTCTCATATTTTTATATATGATTGGAACACATCCTTGAGACACAACACTGCCCTAGTGTTGAATAGCTGACAATGTTTCTTTATACCACACAGCTCTCATCAACCACTAATAAATGTGCATGTAGCATCGTAATGAATTCTCAATAGTACTACTCCAAAGTATTTTAAGAGAATATAAACATAAATGCTCCTATCCTGCTGGTGGACCCTTGTACCCATGTGAAGACCCACTGACTCAGTGGTGCTGCATGAAGATGAAGGGGTCCATTTGTACAAATGCAGTTGCCGGTCATTGCCTTGATCTTTTCTACCTGTGTTCTAACTATTGCTTAGACTCAATAAGACACAAAGTGCTACATTCTGAATAAATTCGCACAAGCTCTCAAAATGCAAATATAAAACTCTGTTTCCACTGACAAGAATGGTCCGATCAAGCAGTAAAAAGCAAGTAGGACAAGGATAGGGTGCACTCATGATTGTATTTTTTTTTCCCTGAGTTCTTTGCAGGGCTAGCAAAACAAGCAACCGTAACATTTGACTGTCAATCATTTGAAAAATAAATTACTTTGCCTTGCATCTTAAGCCTATTTTTAAAAGACCCTTGAGTGTATATGCCCAGTTGCTTTTCTTTGTTATGTTTGTTTGTTCAAAATATGCTGAACTATTTGAAATAGCTTTGAGAAGGAGCATAAAGGGCATAATAGAAACATGTTGGCTGAATTCTTATTTTGAAATAGTACTCAATAAAATGAGTGATTGATGTCTAGTTTTGAAATGTGCAAAGAAACTTTTTATTTTTTTTAAATATGTTCTCAAGTCACTATTACACTATGCTTATTTATGAAATTTATAGTTACATATATCTTCAAGAGCAGCTGATTATGAGGATCTGATGGAGTAAATCTCCACCAATAATATGTTACAATTGTGGCTGAAGTCCTTAAATTTCAATAACACTTGCTGCCACTAAGGACTCCTGGTGGGGCTGCAGTACATATCTGGCTTCCCCCACTGGGAATTCTGGCTCTGGAATACACAGAAAAGGCAGCAGAGGAAGAAAATGCAAAGGAGGGACCTGACTTTTGGGGGTTATTTCACATCACATGCTCCCTGTGGCCTTTGTTCCTTTTCCAGACCCAGGAAGGACCTGGGCAAAGGAATGTCTGAGCTTGGTTGTGGATGCTGAGCAAGGTCCTTAACTGTTGTTTCTGACCAAGACTGCCATTTTAAAAAATGGATCATACTGTATATGCTAGCAAATAGAAATAATCATAGAAAGGATACTTAAAAATTAAACAGAAGAACATGTTGGAGTGGTTGATTATCCCTTTAACTGCCTTTGTTCCTCTGAAGAAAACTTTAGCCTCCTAACCCACCATCTCAGCTGTGTCCGTTTTGTTCTTAGCACCTATCTAGAGCTGTGCACTGCTTGAATTCTAGTACTATAAAGCAAAGTTAATTGAGAAAGCTGGGCTTTTATAACCCTGAGCCAGCTTTCTAATCAGCTTTTTGTTCCACAAAGTAAACTCAATATCTGTATTTACAGTCTAATTATAGTCTAATTCCTTTAATTGCTTTAGATTAGTTTTGTATCAAAGACCCTTTCTAATTTCTTGTAAATAGAAAACACAAATACAATCCTTTGCTGTTGTTTTTTCTTAAAAAATCCCAACACTCAGGTCAGGCACGAAGAGACCTTAGCAGAGGAAACAAAAAATGAATGCCTTAAGCACAGGAGTTAATAGTGGTAGAAGTGTTTTTCCTTTGGTGGAGTAGCATTTGTAATTATCCTGCAGCCTGAAGAAATGTGGCAAAAGAACTTGAGAACGCTGCTTAGAGAAGAAAAAGTAAGTGCATACGCTCACTCTACACTAACCTTCATGCTCCCTACCACTTTCTATAGATTCTCTTTTTTTCCCCCCCACAGAGGGATTAAATCCTCCATACATGACCACATCATTTAAGCTAGGTATCCTCCCTCTGGGAATGATGCACCATGACCAGGGACTCCTATCATATCCCCCTTCTCCTCCCACCAACTGGGGAGAAAGTGATGTATCATGGGAGATATAGTCCAGCCAGGGATCCCAGCCTGTAGAAAAGAATGGGAGTATGAGGCATACAAACTACAATTTCCATGAGGCACTGTGGCAACATTGGAATAGCAATATTTTGGGAGTTTGGCTAAAATATTTTGGTTTTCAATATTTCACTGACATTTCATTTTGATCAAAGTTTTTCCAAGGTGATGATTCTGTTTTCCAACCAGCTCTTATTGGAATGTATCTATTATTCAGTGGAGAAGAGCCACCTATCATGGAAAATTTAGGAATAAATTCACTCAACATCATATGACAGTCTTATAATTGCATAGGCTATAAGAATATAAATAAAATGAATAAGCATGCAACTGGTTTGGGAAAGACTTTTTTTTCCCACTCATGGATTTTTTTTTAAAGGAGTAGTAACTTTAATATCAAAGAATCTGTGATTCATTACAAAATAGGAATTAGGTGTGATGTAGAAGGAAGTTTTATATTGATAAGTATCATGATATCTGAAGAAGACTACTCATTTAGGTCAGTCTATGATTTTATTTCTAGGCAGGAATTATTTGCTGATCAATTTTTGGTTAACATTGTAAATTTTGTAGTAAGAAGAATTATAAGTGGAGGAGACATTAACACCTCACTAAATCTCCTAATGCATAAATCAGCTAATAATAAATGTAAAAAACCATAGGCTAGGACCTACAGTCAAGGGAAAATGTAATCAAATGTGGCTTCAGGATGACACCTGGAGGAACCAGCCAGATTATACCTTTTTATCACTGTCTGCAAGTTTATATACCAGGATTGATTACATTCAGGCCACATCACAATTGTTAGCTGAGGTTATAGATTTAGTACCATACCCCAAATATGGACAGATCATGTATATCATGTTTGTAATTGTGATGGGGGTGTATAAACTCCACATCAGGCAAGAAGGGGTGGAAGAGCAGATTTCTGCTCAGGTAGTCCCAGCCCACTGTGCCTATGAGGAGGAGCCTAAAAAAAGAGAAGCACAGTACAGAATGACCCAGCCTGGGGAAGAGGAGGACAGACCTCCCTGAGAGGAGCACAGCAGAGACCCAAGCTATCTTAGCAGTAGGGTGGATGTCTGAATGATCCTGATAGGGCAGTAGAGCTTTATTTTTGTTAATTTAGTTGTCTTTCCTTTGTTATATGAGACTAGGGGCCTGACCCCAGGGAAGACTGCTGCTGAGAATGTGATCCCTCTGAGAGAAAGGTGGGATGATGTAGGAAGTAGCCCATGGAAGAAGCAAGAGGTGTACTCACACAGCCCTTCACTGCTTGCTACAAGGGCCCCTGGGCTGGAACCTGGGGTAGTAGGAAGAACTGCGTTCCCCTAGAGCCTTAGTGGCGAGACCAGTGCGAGGACCCCAGACCCAAGGGGCCAGAAAGACTATTGGGCCTGGACCAGGGCCATTGACCTGACATGAAATTCTGGGACTGTTGAGTTAAAACCCTGGCTTATCGCAAAAAGGTTGAATTCCAAGTAACTAGTCTGGAGGGCCAAGTCACAAGACAATGGGGACCACTAGCAGACCTGGATGGATGGTCAGCAGGACTACTGAGAGAGACACTGCAATGCCATACCTAGCCACAAGGTGAGTAACCCTATTTGAAATCAGTAATGGTGATCTGACAGAAAATACATGGATGCTGAATAATTCTCCCAGTTGAAAGATTCATTTATTTTGAATTCTATAAAGATGGAAATTAAATTCTGTTTTGATACTAGTGGTAAGGTCAAACATCTAAAAACATTGTTTGGGAGGTATATAAAGGAGTAATAAGAGGTAAATAAGTTAGCTAGCATCCCGAGGAAGAAAGAAAGGGAAGCAGAAAAAAGAGATGAATGATCAGGGGATAAGAGGGGAAATCAGGCTAATAAAAACCTCATAATAGATTAAGAAAAGAGAAAGACAAGAGGATAGGACAAGAAGCAATGGGCTTAAATTGAAGCAAGGGAGATTTAGGTTGGCCACTAGGAAAAACTTCCTAACTGTCAGGGTAGTTAAGCACTGGAATAAATTGCCTAGGGAGGTTGTGGAATCTCCATCATTGGAGATTTTTAAGAACAGGTTAGACAATCACCTATCAGGGATGGTTTAGATAAAACTTAGTCTTGCCTTGTGTGCAGAGGACTGCACTAGAAGATCTCTTGAGGTCCCTGATATGATTCTAAGAGTCAAAGACAGGCAACAAAAATGCAAAATAAATAAAATTTTATACTAGAAAGATTACTGAAGAATTCAGAGGTTTTATACTACTGTTTATGCCTCTCACTATTAAGAGAGTATGGGTAAAACTATAAAATATATTAATGAGTATAGCTGGTCAAAAACATTGTGACCAAACTACCTGAAGGGGGGTTCCAAAGAGGATGGAGCTCGGCTGTTCTCAGTGGTGGCAGACGACAGAACAAGGAGCAATGGTCTCAAGTTGCAGTGGGGGAGGTCCAGGTTGGATATCAGGAAAAACTATTTCACTAGGAGGGTGGTGAAACACTGGAATGCATTACCTAGGGAGGTGGTGGAGTCTCCTTCCTTGGAGGTTTTTAAGGCCCGGCTTGACAAAGCCCTGGCTGGGATGATTTAGCTGGGAATTGGTCCTGCTTTGAGCAGGGGGTTGGACTAGATGACCTCTTGAGGTCCCTTCCAACTCTGATATTCTATGATTCTATGATTCAAACATTTTTTCTCAAAATTTGCTGACTTGTCAGAATTGAGACATTCTGTAGATATGGCTTGTTTTGTGAAATTCCCACACTTGTTTTCCTGATAGCTCAGACTCACAGCTCCTCGGCAGCCAAGTGGACTACTCTAGGGCTAAGTTACTCAGGCCTTTCAGAAACAGGACTCCACTCCCTCTTGCAAAAAATTTAGATTTTTTTGTTTTGTTTTTTGTGCCTAATAAGAATGAAACCAAATTTTGAAATTATCCATGAACCAGAATTGCCCTTTTCTACCATGCACTATTAATGAGGCTAACAAGTCAAGGTTCACTCAGGAACAATTAGACTAGAAAGACCAATGGAAGATGAGGTGGTCATGATTAAATCAATGCCACCACAAAAATCTCTGGGACTAGATAGGTTTTATAAAATTACATCAGAAATTATTGCAAAGAAACTAATCATTCTGTTTATATAGAGTAAGGACATTCAAGTACAGGAGGTGGATATAGTAGATAAAAGACAAGCTTCTAAATCATACTCATTGAATGTCTCGTTTGCTCATACAGCCCACTTTTAATGTAGGTGTGACAATATTTTCAAAGATTCTTGCCGGTGGAATAGAAGCAGTCCTTCCCCAGTTAATACACATTGATCAAACAGTTTTCATGTGATAATTGAGACATAACATTAGCTGACTCATAGAAATAATTTAAAATCTATAAAATAAAATAAACATCTAGTGCTATTCTTAGATACCAAGACCTTTGATGAAGGAGCGAGTCTTTCCTCAAAACACTGTCTTCAGAGATGTGGTTAGGAGGCAATTTGAAGATTTGGATAAATATATTGTATCCTCCTTCCCCTAGGATAAGAGTTAATAAGGTACATTTCAAATAATTTCAGCTACAAAGAAGAATCAGACAAGGTCGTCCTCTGTCTCTCTTGTTGTTTGCCCTCTTTATTGAATTCCTGGCACAAAAAATACATCAGAATAATAGCATAGTAGAGGTTACAATTAATAAATGAACATAAAATTGCACTGTATGTAGAAGTGGAGGTACTCATGGTTACTAATTGAGTAAAATCTATGGCATATTCTGAAAGAAACTAATAAATTTGGTGACATCAGGCTATCAAATTAGTTATACTAAATATAGGGCTGGAGAAGTATGATGGGGTGTCCACCGCCACACTAGGCCTGAAGGGATTAAGTGGCCCAATTAACCACCTAGGCTGCAACTGGAGGAGAAGCCATGGAGCAAGGAGGACTAATTAGAGATGAAGCTCAGTGGGAGAGGAATAGGAGGGGCCTGTAAAAGCCCAGTTGCTGCAAGTAGAAGGCGGCTGCAGAGGAAGCGATGATGTAGTCACTCTTAGGGCCACAGAGAAGGCAAGGTACGAAGTAGCCCAGGGATACAGCCATAAGGTTGAGAACTGTACAGAATTTGACTGCTTGTTGCAGGGTCCCTGGACTGGAAACTAGTGTACATGGGGGCCCTGAGTTCTCCTACCAGCTACTGGGGAAGAGGTACTGTTAAGGGGCAGTGAAAGGGAATACAGCCTGGGACAGTGAGTCCTTTGATGCACACAACCCCCTCACTTCTCCCTTGAAGGGGAAAACTGCACTGACATGGCTGGCATACCAAGCCACAAAGCAGGAGTAGTCAAATACCAAGCAAGTGAGACATGGAGAGAGATGTAGTGAACAACTGCAGGAAGAGGTGTCAGACTGGCAGAACTAATCCCTAGACACAGCCAGAAGGAGGCACTCCAGCAGTGAGTAGAGCACCCTAAACAAGGAGCCCATTGATCAACAGCTGCAGAATGTATTTGTGTTATTGTGTAGAAATAAATTCCTTTGGAGTCAATATTTCTCATAACCTCAAGCATCTATATGAAATTAATTTTTCTCCCATTATTTCAAAACTTAAAAAAGCTCTTTTGGATTGGAAGAAACATTTGGCTTGGCTTGGTCATATAGCTGTAGTAACAATTAATTGGTGGTTAATTTCCAACATCAGGCCCTACCAATATGGATACCAAAATGAACTCTAGTGGAAATTCAGACAAGAATTATTAAATTTGTTTGGGGCAATTGTGACGGGTTGGGTCACAGAAACCCCCTTGGGGCTGCCAACTGATGTGCCAAGACTACTTCTGCCCCTGCTCTTCCTGCCAGCTTGGGACTCCAGAGCCTTGCCTGGCTGTGCCAGACACACTTGCCGGCCACAAACACAGACCCAGCTCTGACCCACGTCCCACAGACTGTAAGCTTAGCTGAAAGCAGCTTAAGAAGTGTTCCTGTCTTTAACACTCAGCCCCAAATAAATCCGTTTTACCCTATATAAAGCTTATACAGGGTAAACTCATAAGTTGTTCACCCTCTATAACACTGATAGAGAGATATGCACAGCTGTTTGCCCCTTCCCTTCTTCCCCCCAGGTTTAATACATATTCTGGGTTAAATAATAGGTAAAAAGTAATTTTTTTTAAAATACAGAAAGTAGGATTTAAGTGGTGCCAAGTAGTAATAGACAGAACAAAGTAAATTGCCCAACAATTTAAAATAAAACACGCAAGTCTATGCCTAATACAGTAAAGAAAACTGAATACAGATAAAACCTCACCCTCAGAGGTGTTCCAGGAAGCTTCCTTTTGCAGACTAGTCTCCTTCTAGTCTGGGTCCAGCAATCACTCACACCCCCTGTAGTTACTGTCCTTTGTCTCAGTTTCTTCCAAGTATCCTTTACGGGTGGAGATGCTATCTCTTGAGCCAGCTGAAGACAAAATGGAGGGGTCTCCCAGGGGTTTAAATAGACTTTCTCTTGTGGGTGGACACCCCTCCCTCCCCCGTGTAGAATCCAGCTACAAAATGGAGTTTTGGAGTCACATGGGCAAGTCACATGTCCATGCATGATTGAGTTCCTTACCAGCCAAGCCACATTCCTGGGAAAGCTCAGATGTGGATTGGTGTCTCCAAGTTCATTGTTGGCTTAAGGGCTTCTTCATTGGGCACTTATTGAGAATAGTCTTTTCCAAGGAAGCTGACCAACTGCTTCACTAAAACCTACTTAAAATCAAACAAGTATACAGCCAATATTCATAACTTCAAGTACAAAAATGATACATGCATACAAATAGGAGGAATGTATTCAGTAGCTCATAACATTTACAGAGATATGTTACATGGCATGTGTAGCATAAAACATATTGCAGTTATGTCATATATACATTCATAAGCATATTCCCATAAAGCATTATGGGGTGCAGCGTCACAGCAATAATTTCTCCAGAGTGAATAAGAAAACTCTATAGTCCTCTGTGGAAGGGAGGAAAAACTTATCAATGGTTTCAGATTCTATATAAGATAAGCCTATTAAATATAATATACTACAGGTTTAAATGTGGAGTTGAAAATCGTGGAGAGATGTGGACCTTTCTGCATAGATGGTGGGAATGCCCTAAAACAATAACATTTTGGAGGAAAATAACAGAATTTTCAAGATAATTAAAATGACCCATAATGATTCTGTTAGGTTACAGTCCAAAGGAGGTAATTAACTTGAAGAAAGTCCCATTAATAACACAATTACTTCTAGCAGCCAGATGTGTAATAGTTCAATTTTGTTAAGGACAGATCTTGCAACACTATTGTCCTGGAGAAATAAACTATGCAAAATCCTTTCAGTGGAAAAAATAACAGACAGCTTTATACCAGGAACAAGTACGTTTTACAATGTATGGTTACCACTTTTGGAATTTGACCAAAATAAATACAGAGCTAATGATACAAAGTTGACCAAACACAAATAGTTCTTTTAAAGGTTTAGAAATTTCATGTTATGAATAAAGTTTGTTAATATTGTGTGGAAAGTTTGTTTGTTCAGTCAAGCTTTTTTTTTTTTTTTTTAACTTATTATTAACATACAAGTCCTGCAGTGACATCTGTAGCTCATCAAACTTGGACCCCATTCCTACAAATATTTGTCCACTTTGCATGTCACTAGTGCCATTGATGTAATTATGATAACGCATGTGCATAAATCTTAGTGGGATCAGGACCCAAGGCTCCAAATGGGAGTCAGGAAGAGCAAGTTTCAAAAGTGGGAGGGCTTTCAGCAGACAGTGCCGTGTCACCAATCTTAGAAAACAAAGTTTCCAGATTTATGGCAATCTGTCAAGATAAACAAATGTAGTCTTATGTTCCATGAGAGAGTTTAAATGCAGTATGAGGAGTCTGAGAAAACCCCTATAGGAAAATGTGGCACATACAATAGGACTACTTTAATCTTACCAATTGTACAGGTTTTTATCTTCCTCTAACAATTGTGTTCTTATTCTATGGAGTTAATAGCTAGTTATATGACATTTGTGATGAATTTGAATCAAGGACTTTTTAATAATCTCTGGTATAACTTCACTCATTGCAATATCTCCTGCCTAAGCCCCAGAGCGATTCACTAACCGAGGGAAGATAGGCATTCAGCTGCCTAAGTCACATGTGGGACTTTGGGTGGCAGACACATATTTTCTCTCAGTTTGTGGATTGCAAGCGGAGATGGGTGCCTCCCTGCAGCCTGGACTTAGGCACTATTTCCTGACACGGGAGGGTCTTAGGACACACCTGTATAGTCACCATCTCTCATTGGCTAGCTTAGGCGGCTCCCCACCAGGGGTGCTGGATTACAATCTAAGGCAGGGGTTCCCAGACTTGGTTCATGGCTGGTGGGCTGCGAGACACTTTGTTTACCTGAGCATCCGCAGGTACAGCTTCTCGCAGCTCCCGGCCAATGGGAGCTGCGGAAAGTGGTGGCCCGGCCCAGCATGCCTAAGGTGCCTATCTTTCCCCATTCATTGAATGGGAGTCTAGCACTTAATCAGACTTTGTGTATCACAGTGTTGTTCCCATGATTTTCTGGGTTCCTAAAATTTGGGCACCATGATGCCTAAGTCTCTTTGTGGATATGTGCCAAAGTTCTCTATGGATCCTTCTACCCCAGCTGGACCATCCTCAGTGTGATGTGAGGCCAGCAAATACAGGCCTATGTTTTAGCACACCCCTTCTTTCTGTTTAACATTTGGCCTATAGACTAAATAGCGTTTAGCCTATAGCAGAGGTTCTCAAACTTCATTGCACCGTGACCCCCTACTAACAACAAAAATTACTTCATGACCCCAGGAGGGGGGGGACTGAAGCCTGAGCTTGCCCAAGCCCCTCTACCCTGGGTAGGGGGGCCAAAGCCCGAGCCATGTTTTGGCTTTGGCCCTAGCTCATGCCATGCTCCATGCCACTGCATTTTCACTGCTATTTTTAGCCACATTAGCTAGATTAAAGCTAGCAGCCGGGGGGGTGGGGAGGTGGGGGCTAAGAGGCAATGATGTTAAAGCACTGCCGCGGCAGCGCTTTAAGCAGAGTCCTTTGCCACAGCAGCGCTTTAAAATCAGCTGTATGGGCCAATACCAGCAGCTACTTTTTACCAGTACGTTGTACTGGCCCGTACTATCTTACTTTCACCCCTACTTGTTTCTCATATTGACATCCATCACTAATCCCTGAGCTGGCCCATTGTTCTCTTTTGGCTAGCGATGGTGATAATGCAATGATCCAATTATGCGTGATGAGGATTCATTTATTGTTAGATGTTTTCTTTTTTTCCCCTGAATCTTAAAATAGCAAGTTTGTGCAACGTGGTTTGCAGTGATGTAAGTTCCCTTTTATTATATGCAGTAAATCAATCCACTATTTAATTTAATTTGGTTAACAGTGAAGTACAATCAGTATCTTTCACTGTATAGTATTTAGCTATTTTGGATGCATCTAGACTACTTTGTTTTCCCTGCACGGTGAACTTTACAGCCCCATTACAACCATTTCCTTTTAAGCTAGATGTGTGACTGACATCTTTTATATTTTTCCAACATTAAAACAAATAAAAGGCAAAATGTTGTTTGCTTTTGCTTCCTTTCTAAAGGAATGAATTGCTGCTCTAATTTATAGTTTCACATTTCTGATAAGACCCGTGTTTTTTGAGGAGCACTCTTGATGACGTATATAACTGTTTAAGATATTTATTTAGTGTGTTTGCTAGTCATTGTTGGTTTTACACTTTCAAAGAGTCCTTGTAAACAACACAATAATTCTTTCTTTGTAATGAAGCCCACTGTAATGATTTGGAAGCAATCACAGATTTGACTTAAGCCAGCAGTTTATTCCACCACTGCTACAAGCCTGAACCAAGAACTTTGCATTTATTGTATGTATTTGATTCCCTTAACCAATTTTAATTCTCACCTTTCTTTCTTTTTATAAATAAACCTTTAGATTTTAGATATTAAAGATTGGCAACAGTGATTATTGGGCAAGATCTGAGTTGTATATTGACCTGGGTATGTGGCTTGTCCTTTGGGGTGAGAAGAACCTTTTATTTGATTAAATTGGTTTTAAAGAACCACTCATCTTTAAGTCTATTGTTTTTGGTGGTGATATAAGGACTGGAATATCTAACAAAACTGCTTTTTCTAACTTCTTGTTAGCTAGTGTAGTGAAACAGAAATTTACTTTTGTTGCTAGTTTGGTATATTTTATGGGAGAATAACTGCCAGTTTTGGGGTGTATCTGCCCTATTTCTCAGCAGTTTGTTCTGAATTTGGTATTCTCAATTGTGACCCATGAAGGCACAGTTACACATCTCAGCACCAGAAGGGTTTTATTCATGTTTACAGTATAAGTATAAAAAGTATTTAATGTTCCTTTTAGAAATTACTTTCTTAAACTGTTTTCCTTTCAGAGAAGAAATAATTCTGCCCTTCAGAGGACATCATAGCTCTGAAAATAGGATCATCACTGCATTAATTTCTGAACCAACTTGAACTCACCAGTTTCTGTAGTAATAAACATGAGATACAGTCTCTGACTTAGAAGAAAGCCAGATACCAGAGAAGAAAAGTAATGATCCACCAGTTACTTAACACAGCTACTCAGAGTCAGCCACAAAACTTTGTTTTCTTGCAGTTCCTTTTTATCTATATTTCTGAACATGTGGAAGGTAAATAAAGAAATAAAAACTCGATGATTGACTGCTTTAAACAGGAATCTACCAGCAATTCCTTGTTGTCTTCCTGCTAGTTCAGTGAACATGGATTAGGGATATTTTTCAAGAAGTTTTCATAAAGGTCTCTCCTGAACTATTACACCACAAGAATGAAGATGTGTATCTGTTATTGTAAATTTGCCATGTGGAAAATGTGGAAGCTTTGAGCCCTCAAAAATTCTTCACATGGATTTCCTACTGAAATCAAGGGGTGTTCAGTGGATGAACGTGTAGTCTGAATGCAGAATGGTCTGGAGGACTGAGCACCAGGTTGGGAGTTCTAATGCTGGTTTTGCCACTGATTTACAGTGTGGCCTTAGGAAAGTAAATTCATCTTTCTCTGTTTCTCCATCTGGAAAATAGGAATAGAGCTTATCCACCTAATTCACAGGGGTGTTGTGAGAGTTCATTTGTATGTAAAGTTTATTAATGATAAATATTATAGAAAAGCTACATAGTACAGCTAGAAATGTTTAGTTAGTCTAAAAAGGGTTAGAAGGAATTATTTGTGTACATACATCCTCTGTCTCTTGTATGCACAGTATAAGTGTACATCAGCATCTATATACATGAATTTCTTTGCTTTATTTCAATCACTTCAAACCTGTGCATTTTCATGAGTATTCACACGCAATTTTGTGAAATGCTGCTGCTTCTTTTCTTCAGCAAAATGGCAGCTCTTCATCTGCAAAAAGGGGAACAAAGAGGACCAGGGGAATTAGAGACCAGTCAGCCTAATTCCAATACTTGGAAAGATACTGAAACAAATTATATAACAATCAGTTTGTAAGCACCTAGAGGATAATAGGGTTATAAGGAATAGCCAACATGGATTTATCAAGAACAAATCCTTCTTTGAGAGGGTTATTGGTCTACTGGATGGGGAGTGGGTAGCAGTAGACACAATATATTGATTTTTAGTAAGGTTTGTGATATGGTCCCACATGACATTCTCATAAGCAAACTAGGGAAATGAGATCCAGATGAAATTACTATAAGGTGTGTACACAACCACTTGAAAGACCGTACTCAGAGAGTAGTTATCAATGGTTTCCTGTCAAACTGGGATGGTGTATCAAGTAGTATTCTTGTAGGGGGTCAGTCCTGGATCTAGTACTATTTGCATTAATGACTTGGCTAATGGAGTGGACAGTATGCTTATAAGGTTTGCAGATGATATGAAGCTCGGGCGGGGGGATGCTGCAATTACTTTGGAGAACAGGATTAGAATTCGAAACAACCTTAACAAATTAGAAAGTTGGTGTGAATTCAACAAGATGAAATTCAGTAAAGACAAAAACAAAGTACTTCACTTAGGAAGGAACAGTCAAATGCCCAACTACAAAATGGGGAATAACCGGTTTCACAGTAGTACAGCTGAAAAGGATCTGGGGGTTATAAAGGATCACAAATTGAATATGAGTCAACAATGTGATGCAGTTGCAAAAAGGGTAATATCATTTTGGGGCAAATTAATAGGAGTGTTGTATAAAAGACTCGGACAGTAATTGTCCCACTCTGCTTGGCACTGGTGGGGCCTCAGCTGGAGTATTGAGTCCAATTCTGGGTGCCACGCTTTAGGAAAGGTGTAGACAAATTGGAGAGAGTCCAGAGAAGAGCAACAAAAATAATAAAAAGTTTAGAAAACATGACCTATGAGGGAAGGTTTAAAAAATTGGGCATTCTTAGTCTTGAGAAAAGAAGACTGAGATGAGATCAGATAAGTCTTCAAATACAGTGAAGATGTAGGTCTGTTAAAAAGAGGACTGTGATCAATTGTTTTCCAGGTCCAATGAAGGTAGGACAAGAAGTAATGGGCTTAATTAGCAGCAAAGGAGATTTAAGTTAGATATTAGGGGAAAAAATTCTAACTATAAGGATAGTTAATCTCTGGAACAGGTTTCCAAGGGAGGTTGCAGAATCCCCAATGTTGGAGGTTTTTAAGAACAGATTGGACAAACACCTGTTAGGGATAGTGTAGGTTTACTTGGTCCTGCCTCAGTGCAGGGGGCTGGGCTTGATGACTTCTCAAGGTCCCTTCCAGCCCTACATTTCTCTGAATCTCTGTTTCTATAAATGTAGACATGCACCTTCTTAAACTGCACAGTGAGTCGCATTTTTTACAAAACCGCAAACATAATTTTCTAATGATGACAATTTTCCTTTTCAGAAATGTTGCCTACCCAGAGAACAAGGAAGGAAGTTCAAATTAGCTACATCTGATTTCAGTGATTGATTTTTATACAACTATTGTAATTGTCTGTTGCGGCTCTGGATTAAGTTAAAACACCCTTTTCTACTTTTAACTTTTTGATTTGTGAGAAAAAATGTTAGTTTGTTGGAGTTATTAGCATCTGCAAATATAACAGCTTATGGAAGTTAAGAGTGTGTGTGTGTGTGCATTTCAATGATATTTCATTGTGTTTGGCTGACAGTTTTCCTATTACTTCTATCTAAATTGATTTTTGTGCATGAAAATGTCTCCTCTCATTAAGTTTGGAAAGACTCTTGCAGCTGTCTTACTGTTTCCTGTGGCTCTGTGTGCCTGGAAGTGTAAATTTCCAGTAATATTTTATTCATTTTGGCCCTGATCCAAAGCTCACTGAAGTCTTTGAAAAGGCTACTATTGACTTCAAAGAGTTTTGGATTAGGGACCCTATTAGATTAGTGGAGGTTCTCAATAGAAGTGTGCATGCGTCTTTGCTGTGTATCTGAAAATCATAGTATATGTGTGTGCCCATGGCTCTATTTTGTTTCTCTGTATCATACTAGACCATTACACATGATCTTATTTTTGAACAAGCTACTTCAGCTAACTTGTGGGTTTGTCTGTGCTAGAATTTTAATTTTTGTAGTCTATTTCAATTCTTTAAAAACAGACTAGTGATTTTTTCAGTGTCCAACTTGAAACATTTTAAAGCAGCTTGACTTCTAGAGGAGGGCGCTCAGTGCTTTCTAAAAACCTCTTTAAGCTGGACACCCCAAAATTGAGACATGCAAATCAGAACTCACTTTTGAAAATCTTGGGCTAAGTTTTAGGATTTTAAAGGATGTATGTTTCACATCACCATATACACTAAAAATGTTCTAGAGTTAGGGTTAATCTACAAATGAGGTAACAAATAGTCAACACAGACACTGAATCAACACACAGTCAACAACACAGCACCACATCCAAGAACACTCTCTTTCACTTTTCTTTTCCCCAACCCCTATCTGACCCTACCCACCTGCAACCTAGTAGTGGAAGGGAAACCCATGACAATATCTTAGTAGTAGTCTCTGTGATTAAATTCTCCATTCCCAGTTTATGTGAACAGGTCTCTTCCAAATTGGTAATGTGCTCCCTGGCATTTCATTTCGTAAGTGGCAAATGTCACGTGGGTGAAAATGTTGAATGCTAGTAGCAAGTCTCCTTTTCAAACACAATAGTTCTTTTATTTGTGCAGAAGTTTCTTTTCTCACCCTACTCTTAAAATTTCTGTGTTCTGAAGTGTATTAGGGTAGCTAGAAGCTTTAGCCATCTCTCTATAATTGATTTTTTGGAATCACTTGTTCTTCATTGTTCTTTCCCATTCTTTCAATCTCATACCATTCATCCATTAGTTCCAGTATTTGCCTATAATAGCTGGAGTATCACTTTTGCCTGCTGACCAATGATGTGAGTTTTTTTACTATTTTAAATACTGGCACTGTTTTCCCATTGTCTGTGTCTGAATTGATTTCACCTAGCTTTTTTATTTGTTCTTTCACTGACAGATTAACTAGCAAGTGTTTGTTCAGCTATTTCCTGATTCACTTTGACACGAATGTTTGACATTTTCAGTCTGATATCTTTTTGAATATGTCTTCTGCACACATTTCTTTTCATGAGTTGTATTATAGTCTGAGATGACAAAATAATCTCAGTAGACTCTGTTAGTAATGGTCCAATTTTTAGACACTTTGAAATATTGTATCCATTTCTCAGGAAAAATCCTTGATATCACCGTAAACTCCAGGTAATATCACAAGTCAAGCCTTCTCATGAGCTGGCCATCTTCATTCAGCTACCTTATGTACATTCACCACAAGATAGGAGTGAAACAATCTTGCAGTTTAATAGGATAATTTACCCACAGGCTACAACTTTAATTATAGCCTGTCTTGCTGTTCTATACATATTTGCTAAACCAGTCATAGTAACTTGCTCAGACTGTTAATTTTATTATGTTTATTTAGATTTTAAATGATAAAAAGATGTCTATCCAGGACTTGAGATACCTAGATATCTTTAATAACATAAAAATCTCAGCAGCAATAAAGTGATCATTTCAATAGGAACTCAGACATCTACAAGAAGCTCTTTATTATAGAAAAAATATCATCAGCTCTCTCCAGAATCCCTGTCAAACAAATGTCCTTTGCTTAATGCTATATTCTTAAGTATATATAATTTTAAACATATATGCTTATATTCTAAATGTAGTAAACAGTCTTTATTAACTGACTAAAGGAAAGCAATTATCTTTTTTTTTTTTTGGTAGCAAGTAAGCAATTCTATAAAGGTTTGTAGGGTAGCAGTTTGTGTGGGATCTGTAACAGCATGAATTGCATAAGTGCCAACAGCAATAAAAGCAAATACTATAGAAGGAAAAACACAGAGAAAAAGCTCTCAGTAGTCTTTTCAGGAAAACGGATAGTGAACAGAGAGATGGGGGAAATGAATTATAAACAGCTGAAGAAAAATCAGATGATTTAATTATGCAGAGAAAGAATGAAATCACAGTTAGCTGACTTGCTGTATTCTAATGAGAAATGATGGTCCAGGTTCACAGAGAACCTCCAGCCTGCTACAGAGGGCCCAGCAGACTGGGAGAATCTTGGAGTCAATGTCCTGGAGAGAAACAGGGAAGAGGCTGACAAAGGCAACAGCTACGTTCTATCCAAATGAAGTACACCACTGCAGCAATAGACAGCTCAACAGCTGGAGCAAGAGAAGCTACAGCTGGAGAGGGATCCAGTGTGTCTGGAAACCCAGCAGCTTGCAGACTGGGAGAAGCAGCACCAGTAAGAGAGAAAAGAGAAAGAACACCAGTGTCAGTAGGAGAGAAGAGTACCAATACGAGGATAGAGAGAAGGACAGGAAGCATCAAGGATCAGCTCAAAATGGAGAGACTACACCAGTAGAACCAGAGTCCGGTGGGTGGAGCCAATCTTCAGGTATCTGTTCTGGTGAGTGACAGACTCCAAATCACCTCCTCCCTTTAGGGAGGGGTATGATAAGGATGTGTTCCAACATACTTTTGAAAAGAGGTGTGAATTGAATAAGATGGGGAATGAGGACATGGTATGGTACCTGACACCACAACTGTCTTGGACAAAGGACTTGGACATTTTTACCCTTATGGAATGGGTGGACTATAAAGATTATGATCATTGTCAACAAGTTTTGTTGCAAAATTCTTAATTGACAACAAAGTGTATTGGAGAAGGTTTTGGGGAATTGAGAAAAAGGGGACATGACCTATGCAGAGGTTTCAAATCAAATTAGGGGTCATGTAAGGAAATGGGGCACTGGTTGGGATGTTATCATGTAGGAAGAGACCTCTGAGTTAATGGGGGTAGAACAGTTCTATCAACTCTGCCATCCCAATGTGAAATCACGGTTAATAGACAAAAATCATAGAGATGTTATGATAGCTAGAAAGCTGGCAGATGAGTATATGGATAGTCATCCTGGTTTAGAAAGGGATGGATGGGATCAGAGGGCAGGGACCAGGCCTAAGCCTATACCCACAACTAGAGGGGAAGGCAATCATCTCTGAGAAGCCCTGAGATGGGTGAGGAGTAGCGGAATGCCATATGTGGCCAGTAGGGTCACTTTGCCCAAGCATGCCAGTGCAGCCCTGGAAAGGCCAGCTGCACCCCAACTCACAGAGTTAACTGTGTGACTGAACCTTGGGAGGGAAAGAGTCACACAGACTGTTTGCCAGTGGCGTGTAATGTTCGTGCTGAACTATTCACAGCCCATACCACTGCTATGTACATGACCCCTTGCAACTCCCTGGTACAGTTTCACTTGACTGCCAGTAGGTGCAGAAGATGGTGGTAATTGGAGAGACATTCACTGGCTGTAGATATATGGGAACTGCTAAGATGATAGTTAAGCTCTATGTAGTGAAACTCCATCAAATACATCCAGGGTGTGAAATGTGGGTTAAGGCTCCTGGTGTAAAAGCTGTGTTCTGCCTGTAGCACAGATTTCTATACAGACTTAGGAAAGGCCGGGGGGTTCTGGGTATAGGGGTGTTGTCAGTTATTCCATATTCTTCGCTTGTGGGAAATTATGTTATAACATTGAAAACAGAAGAGATAAATCAGGCTACCTCAGTTAGCCTCAGGCAGGCAGGAGAGTGTGTGAGCAAAAACTAAAACAGAATAGCTTATGGGGGGAAGAGGTTAACATTCACCCTGCCAGTGTCTGGGAAGAGTCAGGTTATATCCCCAATCTATGCAGACAAATACCTGAGGAGAAAGGGGATGAGATCACCAGCTGTTCTGGAGAAGGGACAAGACCTACTGACTTAAAAGGAAATTCAGTGGGCCCTAAAGCCAAGATCAGGGAAGTAAGCTCTCTCCCAACCTTTACATTCAAAGGGACCAGGAACAATACAGGGCACAATGATGGCAGTGTCTCCAGCCAAAAGTAGGGACACAGAGGTAGCTGTGGTCAGGGCCGGCTCCAGGCACCAGGCACCCAAGCACATGATTGGGGCGGCACCTGGTAAGGGGCGGCGGGGAGAGCGTGGCGCGGCATTCCACGGGGGGGG